>NC_064926.1:206329257-206632287 GCF_023897955.1 Schistocerca gregaria
AAAATACTGCCAACATGATGCAAAGTTCGTATCTTGAGCTTCACGCGCTGAAGTCGCGCACGTGCGCCCAGAACCACACACACGGGATACTTGATTTGTGTTGAGATGACCTGCTGCAACAGACCGACAGGCTCAACAGCTGAACATGCGGCGAGGTATGTCATCTGGGGACGCTGTAAGTTGTCTTTAATTTCGCACCTTACAAACACTCATCTACATACTTTGCCGTGATCTACAACCACAATTAGGTATTGTTTGATAGGTTGTACACCGTATACATGAATATTTAAAGAAGACTGACATTGTCACTTACGCCTTGTGAATAATTGTTAACGCTTTTGCATGAAAGGTGACGGAGTGTCTTTATTATCAAAACGACGTAATGAATGATTGCCTATACTGCTAGAGGTTGGAACGCCAGTGGAGATGAAACGGCAGGCAGAACTCAAGCCCTGGGCGGAAAAAGCCGGCACAAATGTGTTCGTCCTGCCTGACACAGGAAGTGCCAAGACGAACAGTCTGGACACCTGGGTGCGGAAACACAATACAGCTGCGACTGCCCGGTATTGTAGCTACGCCAGAAGGATAACCGGGAACTCTGCAAATCTTGGACGCAGCTAAGAGGAACGAGTAAACGTCACGCTGGAAATCACGCAGGGTGGGTTATTTCCAGGGATTTTTACTCAGAAGCGTACCATTGTATGAGTATAGCTATTTAGTCGCAAACTTTCCGCGCTCGATGACAAAAGACTAAAATATGGTTGGACGGCGTTCGGAAGAATCTGTAGAGAGGGAGAATAGTCCGTGATTTCTTGAAGATGATTCGCCTTCTGCAGTTACGAGGCAGGGGAGTCGAGTCTTGCCAGGAAGCCAGCTGTGCAGAGGAAGAGGTCTTCCGTTTTGAGCGCCCGTGAGTGACGGTCGCTCACTATCAGCTTTGTTGGTACAGACGGACTTGCTGTCTTTGCTCTCAGGAGAGTTATAGTTAGAACGGTTACGCACTGTAATGTTGCGAACTTTTACGATTCTGGACTTCGCCTCCGGGTTGGAAGTCGTCGTTGAGTATGCAGCGTTCAGTGATTGAGATCATTTCTTCTGCCAAGACTTACGTTGAGACGTTATTTGTACTCCGTCCATGTGGCTGGGTGTTCGCGTTTCTCGTCTGTAGAACACAGAAAAAAGAAGACAGTATTAGAGTGTATTAGTGAGAGGACCGCCTCCGGCCTCCTAGTGTTTGAAAGAGTTTTATTGTGTGGCTGGAGTTATTCCATCGTCGCAGACGTGTACAAGAACCATCACCGCACCGGAAGCAGTCCATACGGTGATATTGCTAACTGCTTCGGCTTTCTGGGGCTATAAAGCTAACAACTATGATCACGCTAGTTTATTTCCACTGAGGCTCCACACCACCGTAGATCATCTTTGAAAGTAGTGTCTTCTAGTGTTTGGTACGTAGATGATGTCACTTATTTCGCGTTATTTATTATGTTAGATCGCGTGTCCACAAAAAGTGGCATAGTTGGGAAATTGAGCTGCAATTTTTAATATAAAACTGTAATATAAAGGGTAGATTTTTAATCTACAATAATTTAGTAGTATTAGTCGCCTTAATTATTCATTTATGTTTACGTTGTAATTTATATGTTAAAAAGCATTAAGAGATCCTAAGATCTGCTTCAGGGGGTAGTCATACAGGGCCACACTATTTTAGCGTTCAATATTTTCCGCTGCGCACATGCATTTTACACCCGCCCGGAGTAGCATCTTGGAATGTCACATGTTCAACATATGTCATCCACTTTTGGCGTATTTCCCGACATTTGCGGCCCCTTGTGTCTTACATTAAATTACTTATCTCGGGGTCATCGCCATGTATATAAACTACCATGAACAATAAGACTCCGGAGGTACACTTTCCCCTAGATATTGTAAAATTTTCTAAAGTATTTGTATACTGATTATTAATGATTTATCTGCTGTAGATAGTGACGGTATATCTGAGATAAACTGTTGATATTTGATATAGTCGTTTTCAAAATGTCAGAATGCGTGGTTCTTAAAACATTATTGTTGAAACTGGTTGTGAGAGAGGTGTCGCTGTCGATACATTAAGGAAACGTTTCTTCAGTTTTCATAAAAAGAGACATTTTAATATTTTCATTGTTTTTCAGTTTCAGAAAATTTAAAGAGTGGGTTAATTACACAATATTGATATCACAAAGACAATACTTTTTCTGCATAGCATGTAATTTTTTAAAATTAGTAACACCAAAATTTTTTAAAGTTCTGCTTAGTTACTTAATATTCGCTCAATGAAATGAAGTGTGGCTAGGGCCTCCCGTCGGATAGACCGTTCGTCTGGTGCAGGTCTTTCGAGCTGACGCCACTTAGGAAACCTGCGCGTCGATGGGGATGAAATGAAGATGATTAGGACAACACAACACCCTGACCCTGAGCGGAGAAAATCTCCGACCCAGCCGGGAATCGAACCCAGGACCTTAGGACTGACATTTCGTCACGCTGACCACTTTTTATTTTTTATTAAAAGTCTGAAAATTCCAGCGCCGGCCGGGGATTGAACCCCGGCCCGGCTGGGGCGAATAGCCCCAGCCGAGGCGCTGGAACGTTCCAAACCCCCTTACCACTTTTTTTTAACATATACAAATTAGTGTCATGTAAACGAATTATTAGAATAACAGTAACTACAACAAAATATAACACATCCTTTTTTTGTTTCTTTTTTTTTGTAATAATTTGTATTGAAGAAACTAAAAATACATATATATTCACTATGCAAGAGTTCTTCAAGGTACCATTCCATTTAAACATATACAAATGACTGTTAGTTAAGCAAAAAAATAAATAAATACATTAAAAAAAAGAAAAACATTAAATACAACAAAATATAACATATTCTGCTTTTTTTTTGGTCGATGCATGGGAACGAGTATAAGTGTGTTGCATCATGTGACAGGTATGCATGGTACACCCCAGCTTTGAGGGGGGTCAAGGAAGACGCTGCGGACGTAACCGGCAAAAGTTTGTCGGTAAGATGGTTTTCGGGTGAGGGTGCTATGCGAGGTCACAACTTTGTACCAGAAGTCAAGGACTGTATGCGGACCATTTTGAAAGAGGTATTCTAAAGCCAGTCCTCGAAACCAGATGAGGGTATGGTGCTTAGCAAGAGGGTAGTGAAATGTCTGGGGCAACAACAGGAAATCCGGGGTTACCGTCGTTGACGGGGCACGGAGGTAAAAGCCCACGATTCGTTGGATGAGGAGCCATACGTTTTGTTTCAGGGGGCACGTAAGACGGTGCTCGTCGGTGTCTTCGAGCTGACAGTCAGGGCAGAGTGGGGAGGTGGCCAGTCCTATGCGATAAAGTCGACTGTTAGTCGGGAATTTTCCATAAACTAAAACATACCAGAGTGCAGACACAGATGACGGTAAAAAGGGTGCATGCACACACCCCCAAACCGTACGCCAGTTAATGTCAGGATGCAGTAGCATCATGGGGTCGCAAGGGTTGGACAGCATAAACAAACGATAATAATCTTTTGTACGGGGAGGACGGGTGACTGGAAGGTCGGTCCGAACGTAGCTGAGTTCTATGAAACAATTGGGGACGTGGTACAATAATGGAGAAATAGGTGCCACATTGATCGGTGGATCGAGAGAAGCTGGTCGGAGGATATCTAAGAGACTGCGTGTTAAGGACGGAACCGTCCCCTGCCAGTGACGCAACAGAGTGTGGACAAAGGGTGCAGAAGATCGTGCCCGCACGTTGACGAGTCCGAGGTCACCTTTTGCAGGAGGCAATGTTAGAGTGTTGTAGCGGACTTTGAAAAGTGCCCCTGCTGACACGAAATATCCAAAGGCTGATTAGATGCGGCGGCCAAGGAGTAACGGCAATGGGAGGATCTGGGCGACGTGTACCAGTTTAGGGGCTACATACATGTTGACATAGGATACACGTTGGAGTTGGTTTAAGTTACGGTGCACTTGACCGCGGACATGGTGCCGAATCGACTGCAAAAGCCGCCGGTATGCCAGGGCCACTGTGCGGTGTGTGGAGCTCGTAAATTCGATACCCAAGTAACGAAGGGTGGTACTGGTAGTGGGTTCGGCACCATAGCCGGGAGGCTGCGCCCAATGTGCATCATAGTCGATTTACGGACATTAAGAATGCTACCAGAAAGACGTCCATACTGGTGGATCCATTGGATGGCGTCATTGAGTTCCGTGGAGGAGCAGGTGCGAAAGAGGAGATCGTCCGCATAAGCCCTACAGTGAAAAGTGTAGTCACGCAAAGTGAGGCCCTGCAGTCTAAAGGTAAGTCCAGTGATGAGGGGCTCAAGTGCAATGGCATATAGTAAAGTAGACATAGGGCATCCTTGACGTACAGAGCGGCGTATAGGAATCGGTCCTACAAGCCTCCCATTGACTTTTACCATCGAGACGGCGGGAAGTAGTAACCGGCGAATGGCATCGACAAAAAGTAATGGGAACCCCATACGTGTCGCCACCATGAGGAGGAATGGGTGTCGAACGCGATCAAAGGCACCCGTGAAATCGACGGATACCAGTGCTGCACGAAGGCGACAAAGCGACGCCAGTGCAATGAGGTCACGGCATTCTCCTAGGGCTGTTTGTAAGGTGGCCCCACAACCACGTGCAGTCTGCTCAGGTGAAAGGACCGTAGGTAAGACGGTGTGTATGCGCGCTGCTAAGAGGCGTGCATAGATTTTATAGTCTGCCTTCAGTTGTGTAAGGGGGCGATATGCAGAGACATGAGACCCTCCTTTCGATTTAGGCACAGGTAGAAGAATGACAGTAACGAATTCAGGTGGAATTGGGAAGGATGGAGTAAAGAGTTCCTGAATCATTTCCGTCCAGCGAGGAAGCATTAACGTGGTGAACGCCCGGTAAAACTCCACTGGGAGACCATCTGATCCTGGTGATTTGTTCTTGGCCCCTCTGTTGATCGCATCTACTACCCCTTATGCGGTGATTGCAGACATCATGGACGTTGACTCCGCTACGGTGAAGGTCCGATCAGGGGAAGGACGGAGATCATCAGGAATGAGCGTCGCCATCTGTTCATCATCATAAAATTGGCGATAATGTTCAGCAAAGGCAGACACCACCGCCGCCTGTGTTGTGTGTTGAACACCATCGGAGGTTGTGATGTTGGAGACGAAAAGTCGACGTCGACGACTATGGTCGGATGCGGCATGGATTGTGGATGAGGTTTCGTCGTGGAGGAGGTCTTGTCGTCGGGAACGCACCACGACACCATGCAGTCGTGCACGTTGAAGAGAGAGGAGACGAGCTTTAGTACGTTGTCGTTCCCTATGGGTGTCAAGTGATGGAGGGAGCGCATCGAGCTCACGGAGGACGGCGTAGTAAAAATTTGTGGTGTCTCGATGCCATGCTGCTGCTTTCTTGCCACATTGTATGAAGGCCTTTCTGATCGCAGGTTTGGCACATTTGAGCCACCAATGGAACGTGGATGTGTCCTGCGGAAGGCGTCTTTCGCAAGACGCCCACGTAGTGGCAATACATTGTCGGCAGTGTGGATCATTAAGGAGGGAGGTATTAAGCTTCCAGTAACCTCTGCTGCGCCACACTGACTAACACCGTTTAAAACGGGATAGGTCTGAAATTGTACCCATCGTTCGGCAACATGTTCCAGAACGTTGCCATAGGGACGGAGCGCCTCGATGACGACGTCTGCAGGTAGTTCGAACGGCAGTTCGAAGATCCTTATCGTTTGTATGCCGAGACCTGCGTGATCGACGGTAACGGGTCCGACGTTGCCGTCGGAATGGCAGAAGCGCAGTCCACGTTTTGCCTCTTGAAGCACCTTGTCGCACGCCGCATCGTTGATCATTTTGACGTAGACGGTACTGCTAACTATCGACAAGTGGATACCAATTAGATCCGTTGGTGGTATCTTAACTTCATCGCGAATAAATCGTTCTACCTCCAGGGCCTTGGGTCGGGCAAAGTCGGAACAAAAGTTGAAACGTAATGTCTTTTTCCGATAGTTGTGCGCCATGGTGGTCTAGAAGGGAAAACAGCACTTACAGCGGCCGAAGTAAACACAAACACACCGTGCACGCCTCGACCGCAGCGCTCTGGCGTGTGACCACCTCGCAGCACTGCCGGCGGCAGACTGGAGTGGGTTAATTACACAATATAGATATCACAAAGACAATAATTTTTCTGCATTGCATGTAATTTTTAAAATTAGTAACACCAATTTTTTTTTAAAGTTCTGCTTAGTTACTTAATATTCGCTCAATGAAATGAAATGTCGTGTGGCTAGGGCCTCCCGTCGGATAGACCGTTCGTCTGGTGCAGGTCTTTCGAACTGACGCCACTTAGGAAACCTGCGCGTCGATGGGGATAAAATGAAGATGATTAGGACAACACAACACCCTGTCCCTGAGCGGAGAAAATCTCCGACCCAGCCGGGAATCGAACCCGGGACCTTAGGACTGACATTCCGTAACGCTGACCACTCAGCTACCGGGGACGGACTTCGCTCAATGAACTCATTAATAAATGTTGTCAATCCGAATACCAACAAATTTCGTGATACTAGTAAGTGAAATATTTTTACTTACATTGTTTTTGAATCACCCCATTGAAAAAACGGCTCTACTAAGAGCTTTTGAAACAGAGTATTTTTAATTACAGTGATGATGTTGCCAGCCTTCGAAAATAACCTCTCTGCTGGGGCAAAATTATGAGCGAAGCGGCTCATTACCACTTCCTGCCGATGGGGTTATGTCCCTGGCAATTTTTCGAGTCGCGTGTTACGCCAGAGTGCCCCCTCCCACCTCTCTCTCTCTCTCTCTCTCTCTCTCTCTCTCTCTCTCTCTCTCTCTCTCGCCGCCAAACGCGCGCGCGCGCACACACGCACACACACACACACACACACACACACACACACACACACACACACACACACACACACACACTTTCAAGGAGACTATTCCCATTAGAAAAATAAAATTTTCTGTGTATAAACTAAGGCTATGGAAGTTTTGGTAACTTTGAAGAAATTCCGGTTCTGCCTGCACCACAGATCTCTTCAACTGGAGAGCGACGATCAGGCTCTTAGCTCCGTGCTGGTGCGCCTACTCTTATCATCGCAACTGTTACGAGGGCTCCCCGAAACTTCGTCCTTTTAATTCCAGCTGAAGCGTATTAGCGGGACCAATAATGTCATTGGTGACTGTTGAGCCCGATTTTCCAAGGGAATTCGGAAGGTTACTAGGTAAGCGGAAATGAGCAAAGAAAAAATCAAATGTGTGTGAAATCCTATGGGACCAAACTGCTTAGATCATCGGTCCCTAGACTTACACACTACCCCATGCCCGAGGGAGGACTCGAACCTCCGGCGGGAGAGGCTGCGCAGTCCGTGACAGAACGCCTCAAAACGCGCGGCCACTCCGCGCGGCAGCAAGGAAACGAACTGTAAGTCCGATAGGGGGAGACTTCCCGACGCTATTTAGAAGGAGGAGGAGGAAGCCTGAAGGACCAGTAAGCAAACGATATAAAAACAACAAGTGGTCCAGCCATATGCCCTTTTAAAAGTACGATCTATTGGCCGTCCATATTCTTAATACTACCAAAAACCTCTGGGAAGATGGAACATTTACAGATGCGTGATGACAAATAATACCAATAAACATAAACGTGGTTCCATAACAGGCATCCGACCCCCGTAACTTGACTGACGAACAGTCACCCCCTCCCGTTATTAACAGATATTATACTGTGTGTGAGAGGCCAATTACCGCAGTATGGTATTTAACAACAAATACTATGGCGTGACATGCCGTACAAACAAATAAACTCTTACTATGTCATCCCTCCTTTAGTATATTTTACAGTACGCCCCCAGCTATATTGTAGCGTAAATTGTACAGCATCTATTCGTTTGGTGATTGGACAAACGCTTGCGCACTCTTGCTCTATTTAAAGCTGGTCTGTTGTATACTTGTAAGTTGGTCACATTAAGTCTGTGCTAAATTGTTTTAAAATTTAGATCCTGCTAGCCAGCGGCGGAGAGTACGTTATGTAACACGCATGTAGAGGAAGGGAAGAAAGCTACTGTCTACATCCATCTGTACGAATCCTAATTCCTCTTGTCTCACACGAAATGTATGTTGCCTACGAACGAGACTTCCCAAAAGCGTCTCCCGATAAGAACATCTCACAGGTTTTCACACAATACTCGCGTCTTGATCGAACCTGCCGGTAGAAAGTCTAGCATTGAGTTATTAGTTTTGGAAAACTCTTCTGCAGAGTTAGTAAGACGTGTGTTGGAGCATTTCCGCAGGCATCAATAATTTTACTGTTACGGAGTGCATACAGCAACCACCAAGTCCTAAGTTTAATTCAACGACTGTTAACTAAATAAACATAAAGGTAATAATGCATGCGGACGTTAAAAAGTTTTCGTGCCTCCAAAATGACAACAACTGTATGGTTTTTCCGACTAGTAGACCACTGGTCTTTAAGTGGACTTGTGTGACCTGTGCACAGACATCTCGTGCCACATACCTTCCCAAACCTACAAAGATCGTACAGAATACATGCCACGCAGAATCGCCGTTCTATTGCATTCCATAAGTGCACCAACACGTTATCAAAGAGGTGGTCAAAATGTTTGGGATCGTCGGTGTGTGTGAAATACGTATACTACCAAGAAGTCATAAAAATAATTACGTATACATTATACAGGTGAACAGAAGTGTCACATACAACGGATTCTGACAGTACTGAGTGAGTCATTGTTTTATTAAGTTCGTTTATTTGACAGGATGTATGGAGAAGGGTGATTATTCACATCCAACAAACAGTAAACGTTTTAGGGAATACAATTCTGAAAGCTCAATATATCGGGAAAATTTATCAATATTGTCGCCGTGTCGACAATTTTACTAACAATGTGTCAATACCGATATCGTTCCAGTAAAATACAACTATTTCCCAAAATATCAATATTACGTTGCCACGTATGGTTGAGAACGCTCCCTGTTAAGTTTGTCCTTCTGAGTTCCGTCTACTAGGAGATCTTGAATGTAGCCACGAAGCAGATCTAATTCTCCGTAGCCTCGTATTTTGTTCGCAAGGCGACAGCGCGGAACTGTATCTAACGCCTTCCGGAAGTCAAGCAACACGTCACCATCGTGGGCGCCCCTACCTACTGCCTTCTGGAATTCGTGGACGAACAGAGCGAGTCAAGTTTTACAACGTCACTGTTAACATACCCATACCGATATAGTGTAACACATTTGGAGTCAGCTACATAGGACCATATTTATGTGCCTATGTACAACAATTTTTTTGTGAAATTTGAGAGATCTGCACTTCTTTCCTAACGCTAGGAAAGCTTGGTTGTTCCAGCGATCTACGATAAACTAAGAGAAAAGCAAGTTCTTCCACATAATTTGTATATCTCATCAAGATATTGTAACCTTCCTGTATAAATAAAAAAATATATAAAATGATGATGTGTAACATTACCGAACAGAAAATACAAATAATTAAATTTGTAAAACCCCACCCGTCACTTACCTGGTTTTGGTGTGTGTTCACCCCAGGTAATTGACTAACAGATCAACAGAGAGTGCATAACTGCCGCAATGTCGGATAACGCAAAGAAAGTAATAAGGCCCTGTGACTCCTGATTGAACTGCAGTGGCAGTGTTGACATTAATTGATTCAGAATTGAACCCTTTTAATTAAAAGGCGGTGTACATTGATGTTATATTCAGCTATTGAACACCAGATGCAAATGTTGAACATAAAATTAATTAAGAAAGTGACTTGGGATTTCAACTACTTGATTGAAAACAGATGCAGTCGATTAGCACAGATTTATTTTAACTCCCGACCTTCAATCATCACATTACATGGCTCTCGTAACAGGCAGTGGTAATAAATTGCGTTTGCGTGGAGTAAAGTGCGATAACTCAAAAGTAATTCCTATCGACTGACCCAGGAGAAATGCGAAGTGTGAGAAGAATTCTACAATACACTGCCCATGAAACCATCCTGGAAACTTTGCCGACGTGATCCAACAAATTAATCACTGGCTGGAGCGGGCGCAATATCACCAAATTCAGCGTGGCGGAGCAGTGTCGTTCTGTCGACCTCGTGGTGCTGCAAGGCTGCGTTCGTCTATTCACTACTAGCAATCCTGCTCAGTACATAGCTGAAACAAAACTTCCTATCTGCAAGCTCAATCGTTCCATTTGCTAAGTCCTAATCTGCAGAGATGCTCACTCTTTCTCAGGCAAGCTGAGTAAAGAATGCCACGTCCGCACTCTAGGCAATCTGGGAGTGGAAGACCTCTACGGAGACTTCTCCCAGTCCGCTTTTCGCCTCGGTTTCTCCTCCAGCAAAATTACTTACGCCAATTGTAGCGCAAGTCGAGTTAATTATGCGTCACTTCCCAGCGCCGACCAATGCCTGCTCTGGGGCATGAACAAATTCCCACAAAATTTCCCTTCCTCTCAAGTTATCCTATTTAGCTCCTCCCAGGCCACCTATCAGGTTAGCGTCTGCACAAACACAAATTTTTCCGGAATTCTGACTCCTAGGAGAGTACTTCAAATTCCTTGGTCCTACGTTCCCATCGGAGGACGGCGTATTTCATTCTGTCGCTCTTCACCTAATTTACTTCAGACTCTGCGGACCGAAAATTCAGCGTGAAGTTGCTATAGCCACGAACACGCATATTTTGACCTCTGTTGACTGGTCCATCATAGCTTTGCGCAGCTTTCTCGCATGTTTCACTGAAAACAGGACGAC
Organism: Schistocerca gregaria; assembly: GCF_023897955.1. Classification (NCBI taxonomy): domain Eukaryota; kingdom Metazoa; phylum Arthropoda; class Insecta; order Orthoptera; family Acrididae; genus Schistocerca; species Schistocerca gregaria. The sequence goes on from NC_064926.1 coordinate 206,340,093, forward strand.
GGACATTTATCAACAGGCGTACAAGATTTCTGTCTTCTTCCCGGTACATCAGCATGGGGTCAACCACCCACTCACTGTCACTCATCTTAAGGCAGCTGGAGGCCGCGCCCCATTACCACTTCCTCAGAGCTTGAGCTGCCCTAAGCTGCCTATTGTCGCTTCCCTTCGCCGCTCCCCTGCCGGCCACGGTGGTCAACTCGAATACTTCCCTGGGATAAACTAGCCTCCAGTAAATCGACGCATTTCCACAAAGTTTTCATGTCGTGTGAATTACTTTAAAACCATCACCCGACATTAATTATTCCAATACGTCCATACTATACCCTCTACAAGATGCATTGTGTCTTGTCAGTTCAGCCCTACTGTTCGCTCAACGTGAGTTAGGTGATCTTTAATGACTTCATGTAAGGGGCATAGTTCTTGCCATCTTACAAATTCTGACGGATGAAAACTGATAAATCTTAACTCATGAAAAACTGATAAATTTTGACGTAAGCAGCGCTACGCCATGGCCCTGTGAAATCAATCTCAATCTATCTATGAGAAATAAACTGAAAAATTTCCTGATGGTGTCGCCGGATAACGCTGTCTTATATATCTACTCGTAAATGGCACAGCTTATTGCAGTGCTGGCCTATCTTGTAATACTGTATAACATTTGTCTGAGATCTGAATTACTAGAAAAACTGACTTTACTTAATGACGCAGCTGCATAGCTGGTCGTCTGATTAGTAAAGAGCACATGACTATGATCTGAGAAGAATTCTGGAATATTTTAATTTAGATGAATGACAGGATCGGACTGGCAATAACTTAAAGGGAAATTATAGTTTTATAATTGACTGGTAAAAACAATTATATTCTGAATTTTTTTACGTTATTGATAAGGATCTACAATCCATTACAAGAGGAAACTGAATATATTACAAATCTGGGTCAACTGGTGCTGATGAATCACAAAAGAAAAGATTGAAACAAATTCATATTAACATCTCAGACAAGTGACTTAACTACGCGCATGCCAATAAAAATAAAAAAAGTACCTTACAGTAGTTGGTTAACTTAATTACACTGTTGATTTTTCATTATATTAACAATTATTCATTTGTTCATCATTATCTCATTCCATGGTATCATTTAGCTCTGCGGCTGATCACAATTATTATTCAGTTCCATATAATAAAATTTTACAATTTGTTCTGCACTGTGACTTTAACAACTACGAACTGTAAACTGCGCTGTACCTGCGACAGAATGCAACTAAACTGTAGTAGCGAGCGACTGCAACTGCGGCAGAGACTGTTCTGACCTGCGACTCTATTGCAGCTTTCTTTTGACAGGGGCAAAGAAATTTTATGTATCATGCAGCGCCTGTGAATTGTCGTTCTAGCAAGTGAGCAGTACATCGAGATTACATTTGCTCCAGTAGGGTGGTAAACTCCTTACAATATGTTGCTGTTTCTAAGGTATTTCTGTATTCAGCGATCTCGTATCTTAATATCTGCCATTTCGCCATTGAAACCACCTTCTTTCGTGAAACTGAGTCGGAAGACCGAATCCAGCACTTCGGTCTACTCTCTGACATTTTATGTTTCGGAGTCAGAAAGATCAATGAATGACTATACAGCTTATTTTAATCCTTTTAATGACTTTAACTAAGGCCATAATAACGATTTTTTCGCAGATCAGCATGCGGAATTTTAGTTCCGAATTCACTAAGCACTTGACGTTCATTTGGTCTTCTTTCCGATTTTGTTTGTGAACGAACTCTTTGCTTTGTAGCAGCTTTCAAATATTTTTGTTGAACGACGGCTGATCTCTCGTATGCCTCGCAATCTCGCTAAGCATATTGGACAATACATTTTTATACAGGGTCCGTGATTATGTTACAGTCATCGATGATGGAGATGGGTAAATATGTATCAAAATGAGGTAAAGGACTCTAGTCCGGAAACGACCCAATCGGAAGATATAAAGCGGAAATTGTTCTGATACCTCTGTCAATGGAATACATGTACCGTTTTTGTTGTTTCTAAGATTTTAGGGTAGATAACCCCGACGAGCACTTAGGTGTAGAAGTTGGGTTAGTAACTCAACTGATCCACTCCAGATGGCGTACCGTGTGCTGACATGAGCAATACTGGTGTACAGTGCCTGTACTGTAATGGACTGCAGTCTGTGTCTACAAGTTGAAGTACTAACCAAACGGAGTTGCACCCGATGACGCAACTTGCAGACATAATTTACGTGTATGGGCAGTCATACAGAAGCACTAAATATCCGCCTCACATTATGTTTCCAAGACTATTCCAACGATTAAGTGAAACAAGGTAACTCGTACCAGAGTACAACGACCAAGGAACATGAACTACAAGCACACCCAACTTAGAACGTGGAGGGCTTGCCCGAGTGGATGAAACGCTTGCAATCAGCACTGTATTAGTTCCACGTGAAATGAATGTTTCGGAAAGTACATTGCCGCACCCCTACCATCCACAAAAAGTGCATGCTTTAACTCCAGCTCACTTTGGACCTCATGTCGTGTTCAGCCCATGGTCCTTGTCCTTGCAGTGCCTTACTGTCGATCCTTACTTTCCCGTGTATGTACTTATCAAGGATGAAACCTGTTTCGCTGGAGACTGAATTACTAAATAGAAGCAATAGTCATATTTGGACCGATTAGATTCCCCACGCTACAGTTGTGATGAGCCACCTACACAGGTTATCTGTCAACGTATGGGAAAGCACGGTCAATGACTACATACTGGGCCCGTTTCTGGCCCGTTTCTTCTTCCTCCTCGCCTACATACACAAGTGTATATAATGTTCATCAAACAGACTACCCCGATACCTGGTAACATATCCCACTTGTCATTCGTCAACGGAGGTGGTTCCAACATGATGGGAGCTCTATTCACTTTGGACTGAGGGTTTGTGGACACCTGGATCAGACATTCCCTGAAAGGTGGCTTGACACAGGAGGTCCCACTTCGTGGCCAGCGCATTCACTTGTTCTCACCCCAGTTCATTTTTTATTGTGGAGCCGTGCGAAAAATCTTGTGTACAAGACGCCTGTCGACACCTTGCTGCCTGCGACACTGTTCCAATTACACCATGGATATTACAATCGGTACGACAGAACTTGGTGTGAAGATGCCATGCCTGCAATGACGCTGGGGGGACGGCACTTTGCAGAGCTGTTGTAAATGCAACAGCTTGTGAAATTTGTGTAGGTAAATGGAATTCATTGTTAATGTGAAGTAGTCTTAGGAGTTCATTGTTACTGTACCGTAGTCTTTGGATTTAGGTCTTCCTGATGTTAAGTTACATACGCCAGCAGTAGCACATCAACAGGGAAAATTACCTGAGGGTATTAGGGAGTATTCAGCGGGAATTGTGTATATCATGGTCAGGGCTCGGAAGTTGGGCCCTTAATTTGTGCACTGAGCGAGGGTAAGGTCGTACTTGAGTTGGTTCATCCCTTTCCACTCTGTCTTTTCCGGACTAGAAACCTTTACTTCAAACTGATACATTTACCCTTCTCCACAATCTCCAAAGTTGGTAAATACATCATGGAATCACGTTGTACATCGATGCTCCACGTCCAAGAAAACTCGCTGAATCTTGTACACTCAGGGAAGTGTTTCCTCAAAGATAATCGCTCTGATTTCTGTGAGAATGCAAGAAATACGCCATCTCTGGTGACGGATAAAGTATTACAATTCCAACCCTCACTGCCTGGTCACCCCATATGATCTGCAAGTACCTAATGTAAACGCCATTGATAAAAAACACAGTAGATAGGGAACAGAGGTGGGGTTTAGTTACCCGTTGACATAAGCCCGCGGGTATATAAGGAAAGACTTCTCCAGACCTTCCCAAAGATGTAGGACGCATTGCGTAAAATTCATAAAAATGACGATAGAAATGGTGCTCTTCTAGCCATTTATGAACGAACCTGTAGAATATTTTGCAGAAGCATCGAATCCTGAATCTTCTCCAAAGCAGACAATTTTTCTGTATGTTTGAAGTTAACCACCGACAAAGGAATCTTTACCAAACCCGAATGTTTTCAGAGTGGCAGAACATAGGTTAAAAAAATCCTCTCCACATCTTAAATCTACAACCACGCCTGGAGCTCTCTGAGTAATAGTTGCTAGGTGCTGAGTTATCAGACAAGTAGTGTTCATTACTTGTGTGAAGCAAGGAGCACTGCCTATCAAAGAACGTTACTTTTCGTCGACAATCATTAACAATAAAATTCCGTATAGTGCACAGCAAATTCTAGTGTTTCCCGTCGATGTTACCTTACTATCCCGTAAGCACATTCCGTTTACTTTGGATCCGCTAATGTTACGAGGCCGGCACAAGAACTACGGTAGGCACAACTTTGGCTGTCCCACTGATTTATCTGAAAGGATAGTTGTGGGAATGCAGCGTAGTGCCTGACACCGACACATTGTCTCACTTAACATTCATGCTCGACATTAATTGAACGTGGTGTAGCGCAGCCGTTACTTGTACATGTAAACCTTCGGTAGCTGCGCGTCGAAATTGACTGTAATTTTGGTAGTGAGACAATAGTCTACTACCAACGTGATCCACACTGGATATGAAGTTCAAACACTTTACTTGCACTCAGATGTTGACTGAACTACTGCATTACTGGAAAATTAACAAACACAGCTGATGAAATTAATGGAAAGTTCAGTCGTTCATTAACAGTCACCGAATCACTAATTAAACTCCAGGAAGTGAAATTAGATAAAACACTATGCATTTTCTGAACTTTGAATTACATCGTCTGCGATACATTCTCATGTATTTTCGTACACAGATATGGCTTTTTTCAAACCCACCGCAGACTGACTTAAACCACTACCAACAAGTTTCTTTTATAAGTTGATGATTAAAACTAAAGTCAACTAGTGTTATTTACTATATTTTCATAAATTACAACTAAAGATTCACATTTCTGAGTAACTGAATAGCGGAGGGATGATGGTTTCGCAAGAACGTTTAGATACAATAATAATTTCTATTGAATTACGCTGGCTCCTTTGCGTAAATATGTGAGTGTATTTCATTAACAAAGTTTTCATTAAGGAAGCAAAATACTCTAAGTCAGTGTATATGTTGCTAAATTATTTTCATCATTGGCTGTAAGAACACATCCCATATCTGTATAACTTTTTCATCTACTTTATCAGGAAGATAATAGTCAGGTATACATTTACATTTGAACAATGACAACTAAATCTGAAATTACTGATGTTTGTAATTAGCATGGTTTTTGGGTAAACTAATTACAGTATGGATTATTAATAACCACAAGACTGTAATATACACCCTAGTTAAATTAGCTACGCCCTCAGTTAACATTCAAGATTTTAGGTACTGTGCACGTCACATAGATGATAATATAGCAGGTATTTGCAGAAAAAAATTATTTTGTTGGAAAAGAAAACTCAACAGCTGGAATAAATCCATCAACTTTGTTACTGTGCTTCTCTAGAGTCTCAAAGGCAATTATTCGCAACGCTTCCAACAGTTAAGTCACAAAAAGGTACGCAAACAGTTAGCAGGCTTTGGCGTTCCATAAATGCTGCATTCAGGTAGTTCAAAAGCATATTACTGTCACCTTTTGCAGCTAGGACTAATTGCTTTCTTTAACCAAGACATTAGTAACCACTGACAGCCTGTCATTTACCGTCTATATGTTGTAAGACAAACGGAAAAAATAAAACAAGGGAATATACACTCCTGGAAATGGAAAAAAGAACACATTGACACCGGTGTGTCAGACCCACCATACTTGCTCCGGACACTGCGAGAGGGCTGTACAAGCAATGATCACACTCACGGCACAGCGGACACACCAGGAACCGCGGTGTTGGCCGTCGAATGGCGCTAACTGCGCAGCATTTGTGCACCGCCGCCGTCAGTGTCAGCCAGTTTGCCGCTGCATACGGAGCTCCATCGCACTCTTTAACACTGGTAGCATGCCGCTACACCGTGGACGTGAACCGTATGTGCAGTTGACGGACTTTGAGCGAGGGCGTATAGTGGGCGTGCGGGAGGGCGGGTGGACATACCGCCGAATTGCTCAACACGTGGGGCGTGAGGTCTCCACAGTACATCGATGTTGTCGCCAGTGGTCGGCGGAAGGTGCACGTGCCCCTCGACCTGGGACCGGACCGCAGCGACGCACGGATGCACGCCAAGACCGTAGGATCCTACGCAATGCCGTAGGGGACCGCACCGCCACTTCCCAGCAAATTAGGGACACTGTTGCTCCTGGGGTATCGGCGAGGACCATTCGCAACCGTCTCCATGAAGCTGGGCTACGGTCCCGCACACCGTTAGGCCGTCTTCCGCTCACGCCCCAACATCGTGCAGCCCGCCTCCGACATTGTGCATGCTCTGTTGCCTGTGTCTATGTGCCTGTGGTTCTGTCAGTGTGATCATGTGACGTATCTGACCCCAGGAATGTGTCAATAAAGTTTCCCCTTCCTGGGACAACGAATTCACGGTGTTCTTATTTCAATTTCCAGGAGTGTAGTTGTCCAATTAACTCAGGCGATGCTGAAGGAATTGGATTAGGAAATAAGACAGGGCAGAAAATCAGCTGACGATGGCAGAAGTAAAGAGGATATAAAACGTTGATATTTAACGTCAGATAGCTTATGAAACTGTGCTCAAATGAATCGGGAAGCAAATACATATATAGCACAACTCGATTAAAAGAAGCGATAGGTTGTTAAGAGTACATCCTGAGACAAGAAGGAATTACAAATTTTGTAATATTGAAGGGGAAGAGGGAGAGGGCTCGGGCGGGAAAAATTGTACAAGGAAACAAATGAATAGGTACAGTAAACAAGTTCAAATGGATGCAGACTTCTTAAATTTTGTTTCATGCAAAACCCATTTCACCAGATACAATTGAGATAATGACACAAACAGGACGTTTTATGGACTACATTTCTATACATATTATAAACTAAAATTCTCCACTGCTTTTTTTCTATCTGTGTATTGTGGCTGAACACAGGGACTGTTGTAGGGGATTTTTATACCATTTTTGCTGAAAGATGAATCGACGAAGTAGGTTTACAAAAGAAAACCGCTGCAGAGATCGCAATGCCATTGCCTGCGGAAGAAGGTATGATTCTATAAGAGCGCTGAGGTCTCAAATTTCCGACAGCAGTCATGGGCGCACACCCATATGAGACAGAGCGAGCATGTGTACGTGGCGACCATCCATTGCACTCAGTAATGCTTGAAACAGAAATGGAGGCTTCAGAGGAAGAGCACACGGGTATAGAGCATTTCATAACAGCAGATGCAGCGCGAGGAACCATGATTCATCGAAGAAATGCACAAGTGTACATACATTCTCTGTGTGTCAATTACGTCGCTCAATACAACCTCTGGGGCAATGGCTGCCACAGCAACTCTCTAGTCTTCAAGAGTCAGATCATCCACCTGCTGGAGAATCGTATGGGTAACGCGGTGTAGCGTTCTAGGAGGTGCGTCACTGGCAAAGCACATCTGTCCTCCATTGAAACGCTTCTGCCCAGCCTTTAACTTACAAATGGTTCACATGGCTCTGACCACTATGGGACTCATCTGAGGCCATCGGTCCCCTAGAACTTAGAACTACTTAAACCTAACTAACCTAAGGACATCACACACATCCATGCCCGAGGCAGGATTCGAACCTACGACCGTAGCAGCAGCGCGGTTCCGGACTGAAGCGCCTAGAACCGCTCGGCCACAGCGGCCGGCCCGATTTCCATCCCATACGGATAATTCCTTCATGGTGCGTCTTTTGGTCTTAGAGTGTGTAATAAACCATAACGAAAGAAAAAGGAGGTGGTTTCCTTTTGCAGAGACAGTTGAAATTGCAACCACAATGCAATTAGTAAGCCGGCCGGTGTGGCCGAGCGGTTCTAGGCGCTTCAGTCTGGAACCGCGCGACCGCTACGCTCGCAGGTTCGAATCCTGCCTTGGGCATGGATGTGTGTCATGTCCTTAGTTCGGTTTAAGTAGTTCTAAGTTCTAGGGGACTGATGACATCAGATGTTAAGTTCCATAGTGCTCAGAGCCATGCATTTAGTGACAGCGGATCTATTCGTGGATCTACGAGAAGGGAATGTAGGCTGCCGTAGTTGTGCAGAGATGAAGAGGCTTACACAGGACAGACAATCGGGCGGAGCTGCATCAAACCAGTCGTGGAAAGGAACAGCGACAAGAACAAAACAGCGACAAGGAGCTATCGTTTCAAAGCCTTTCGTGCGGATTATTGGATAAAAAGTTCTCTTTTGACTCATCGCGTCAAACCCGTATAAAATCCCGTATTGTAATGACTTCCTCTATCATCGTCGTTAGGGCTAAGCCTGACTGTCGTGAAACTTGCGAGGCTCCCACTGTTATGCCATGAGGACGGCATTTGAGTGGCTGGATTACGTCGTGATATCACAGAGACAGTGCGCACTTTATAAAGTAAGAGGGACTTTTGGCAGTTAACTGTCCGATGCTGTAAGCGACGCTGAACAGATATTGCAAACGTCATTTAAAAGTTGAGAGCATCAATTCAGTAAGTGCCATTTCTGTAATGTCATCATGACGTAATACAGCCAATCAGATGCCATCTTATGCGCTTAAAGTGGGAGCGTCGCCAGTTTCACGACAGTTAGACTCGGCTCATGATGACGATGATGGAGGAAATCATCGAAAGCTTGGAATTTTACCAAATTTGGCGCGCGAAGTTGACGGGGAACTTTCTATGCAACAAACTACGTGACCAATGCACATTACGGCATATGTCATGACTACTACTCATGAACAATGAGGTAGTAGTGTGTCGATAACGTGTGTGTGAACGCTCAGCGCAGTCTTATCACTGACTGCAGAATTTACAAGAGTCAATCAAAAAGTAATGCCTTCTGCTTTTTTTTTTAATTTTTCGAGAATTTCAATCGGTTGAAGACCAAAACACTGACGATTAATTTATGACTTTCCAATATAATCTCCATCCATTTTCACAGTTTTAGTCCATCTTTTAACAAGGGCATGTATTCAAGTGTGGTAAACCGCACGGTCGTGCATCTGAAGCTAATGACGCACGAGTGTCTTCACAGCCTGCTCATCTTCAAACTGAAGCCCACGATGAGCTGCTTTTAGTGCCCCAAACAGAAGGAATTTGATGGTAGGCCAGGGCTGTACGACAGATGAGGCAAAATTTTCCACTCCATTTTCAAAAACACTTCAGTAGTGTGATGACAAGTGCGTGGTCTCGCACTGTCACGCAAAAGAACATTCGCCTTAGCTTTTGTACGAGGAAACCGCTGAAGACGTGCTTCAAGCTGTTTGAGGTTTCTGACCGTACTGGACAGAATTTATTGTCCATCAGTGCTCTAAGAAATCAACGACAATCTGATCCTCTGCATCCCAGAATACTTTCACCGCCGATCACATAGTTTTGAACTGTTCTTCTTCAGTGAGTTTCTGTGATGCCATGCTATTGACTGCCTCTTTCATTCTGGTTCAAAGAAACATGAACTCATGTTTGACCTCTGACCACAATTTTTCCTCTCCTTCCAAGCGGAAGCGCTGCAAGAGTTGATGCAAACTATTTTCCTTACCTTTTTATTGTGTTCGGTTAATCTCGGTAACCAAGGTGTACAAACCTTTTGAGTACCCCAGTTGTAGAAAAAAATCATCACACAGCCTACCCTGAGAGAGAGAATGTGACACAAATCACCGGCGGACCATGCGACTGATGTCAATGACTTGCTGATTTTTGTGTGGAGTTGCTGCAGTCACGGGCCTGACACTCCACGTTTCGTAAGCCAACGGCATTTACGCTTCAGATTGGTTAAACCCTTCAAATTCGTTACAGCGACGAACCCATCGTCAAACACAGCTGACGTCCATTGTTGCGTCACTGTACACATTTTACAGTCTTCCACTGTACACATTTTCCAGTCTTTCGTGAGTGCGAATGGACTTTTACTGTCTGCATTCAAGAATTCTATCGCAGAACGCTGTCTAATACAAACATCGATTACGACCATTCTGCAAGCTATTCTGTTGACGCAGAAAGTTACTACTGCAGTAGACTTGGGAAGAATCTTTGAGGAATAACATCAAATTCATTTTTGCACTTAAGCTTTATTTAAGGAGAAAAAAGTGAACGTTTTTAATTGATTATTTAGGGCAAGTTGAAGATTGCTTGGAAGTGATAAAGGTTTGACTACTCAGAATAAAATCTTTAGTATTTCCGAAATATTTATTTTCGCCCAGAGATGTATAACAAGGAAACATGGCACTTTAACGCTACTAAAACTGAAGCACATAAAAGATATACATATATTTTTAAGAGGATAACAAATATTTTCTTTTTTCTTTTAAATCAGATGCTTTGCTAGTAAAATAACTTTTAAAGAGAAAACATGCCACAGGTCCACACTGTGTCTCAAACTTTATTTGACTCGAATTTACATGGAATGAATTTCAAGTCCAGGATGATTTGACGCAGTCTCAGTATTTAATTTTAAGTGAAATTTTGTTACAGTAATTCTGATGTACCAAGTTTTTAAAAAAGGCGCTCATACGATAATATTACAAAACAAATCTTAATCTCTACGTTAAATTCAATGAATACAAAAAAACGAACAAACTTAACATCTAATGACTTAGATTAGATACATGTTTTATTACACCAAAATTCCGTGCATTTGATAACTTTTAAAAGGAAAACAAATAATCGAAGACAGCTTCAGCATCTACAGAATAGAATCCAAGAATCTTCTCGCCGGTAAATCAATTCACGTGTCTCAGTTAAAGGCAACAGCTGCTTGGCAGTGACGAAAAAGGACGTGAACGGTTCTTGGTTCTATAACACACCGAAATTCCATCGTTGCCAAACAAATGTGGGTTTAGCATCGACAGACGCAGTTTAAGTTAATCACTAATCCGAACGGCTCGCGGACGCAGGGAGCAGATCAGCAAATGGTAACACCAATAGCCATGTCACGATAATGCAAGCAGGACCAGAAGTTAATTAGGAATCACCGACCAATACCGTTATAAGTTTTAAACAGAAATCCTCACCAGAAGTAATGGCCGTGGTACAATTGCAGCGTTGCTGTGCTGAGCATCTCGTTTAACAGCGGCCCTATAAAACCTGAAGGATGAATACCACGACGCTCAGAGGCAGTCTTCAGCTGACAATTTCCTTTGCACAATTCCGCAGCCAAAGTACTGCCCCACACTAAGCGCTCTCTGGCCATCCATGCATTGCCGTGTCTATCCACCTGCGTCCTGGCTCTCTAACCAGTGCTGGACGGTCATATATTCTCTCTTGCGCGCGGCAGGTGCTTTTGTTTCTCGCAACCACCTTACTGTCCTCACGCAGTGACGGAGGAACAGCGCATCAAGTCCTAAGTAAAGATCATCGATGTTAAAAGATCGATTCGAGCCGACCACAGCTCAAAAAGATAGAAGGTATTACTTTAGATTCAGGTTAGATTAAGTTTTCGTGCCATAGACCCAACAATGAGATGATTCTCGTGGGTGTGGAACATGACAGAACATATAACATAAAAACATAGAATACTTTGATAGAAAACTCACGTCCATGATCATATCTCAGGAGTTTGTCAAGATATGTGAATACATTACAGCAGACTGGAACTGCTAATTTTTACAAAATTAATACATTGTCAGAATGAAGCATACATCTGCACTTTCAATTAATTTAGCATACACAAGATACCTAATCTTGACTGTTGTGACCAAGTGCCGTCAAAAATGAAATTAACAGACATTTTTACTTAAGCTGGTCTAATAGTCCCTGTTAAGATATTCATCTATGGATTAGGAAGAGTTGCCTAGCAAAAGGTCGTTCACACTGTGTTTAAACTGCTTTATCTGAAACCAAGTTTTTTATGGTTGCTGGCAATTTATTGAAAATGTATGTTCCTGAATACTGGACCCCTGCCGGTCGCGGTGGTCTCGCGGTTGTAGGCGCTCAGTCCGGAACCGTGCGACTGCTACGGTCGCAGGTTCGAATCCTGCCTCGGGCATGGATGTGTGTGATGTCCTTAGGTTAGTTAGGTTTAATTAGTTCTAAGTTCTAGGCGACTGATGACCACAGATGTTAAGTCGCATAGTGCTCAGAGCCATTTTTTTGGACCCCTCTTTGGACCAACGTAAGTGATTTTAGGTCTGTATGTAGATTATTCTTATTCCTAGTATTTATGCTACTTAAACCTAACTAACCTGTTTAAGTAGTTCTAAGTTCTAGGGGACTGATGACCTCAGATGTTAAGTCCCATAGTGTTCAGAGCCATTTGAACCATCATTTTTTTACATGATGTTCTTGACTTTACACCACAAATGAGTCTTATTACACGCTTTTGCACTCTAAAAGCTTTTGCACGGTTTGATGAGTTACCTCAGAATATGATCTCATACGACATAATAGAATGAAAGCACGCAAAGTACGCTAGGCTCTTCTACATTTGTATCTCCCAAATGTGACATCTTTCACACTGAAAATACAGACTTGTTTAGGCGATTCAGCATTGTGTGATATGTCCTTCCCAACTGAATTTATTATAGAGTTGTAATCCCAGAAATTTAATACTGTCAACCTCTTCTCTCTGTATATGTCATATACATGCTGGAGCCGCGCGGGATTAGCCGAGCTGTCTAGGGGACTGCAGTCATAGACTGTGCGGCTGGTCCCGGCGGAGGTTCGAGTCCTCCCTCGGGCATGGGTGTGCGTGTTTGTCCTTAGGATAATTTAGGTTAAGTAGTGTGTAAGCTTAGGGACTGATGACCTTAGCAGTTAAGTCCCATAAGATTCCACACACATTTAATTTTTTTATACATGCTGGAAGGCAATATATTAAAAGTTCTGATCTGCGTATAGCGCGTCTTTTCGAAGTTTGTTGACAGTGAATTAGCTTTAAACCATTTTTAGATATCACTGAAAATTTTATGGCAGGCATTTCTAAATCTGTACTTGACTCGCTGTTTGTTGCAAAGTACATATTATCTGCAAACAAAACAAACTTAGCGTCTGGCAACGTAACAGACAAGAGGTCGTTAATGAACACAAGAAAAAGTGGAACCTTGAGGAACACCCAACACAATTAATACCCAGTCAGATGAAGACTGTTGCTTACCGCACAGGTATTTCTCAACGACACCGTTTGTTTCCTATTAGGTAGGTAAGACTAACAGTTTTGCAGCACTGTCCGTGACACCAAAAAATTCTCATTTACTTAATAGAATGCTATGTTTCACACAGTGTAAGGCTTTCGACAGATTACAGATAATTCCAGTAGCCTCTAATCTATCTAACGAATTAAGTACATTCTCATTGTACGTAGAATAAGCCAGAGTCCAGAATTCCTGCACGAGTGACCATACTGCACTGTAATTACAGCAAGTGGCAGATACAGTCTCTAGTACTACTGCTGTCGCTGTACTTCCTTCCTTCCGTAAACGAGAACCACCAACACCGCGCGCGTGTCTCGCCAGAGACTGCTCGCCCGCGCTTTGTGGAAGATCCCGGTCGGCCGTTGTGTTTCTATACGTACGGGCCGATCCGCCGGAGCGTGTCTCGGTTTCATCGCGGCCTCTGAATGGCGAGGCCTCGGGCTACAGAAGACGCTGCGGCAGCTGCCCAGCTGCCGCTCGCCCGGCTCCGGTGGCGCTGTTCCCAGCTGTCCCCCGCACGGTGGCGGGACACTCCCCACGTCACGAGGTCAAAGGAGGGCCCGCAGAGAAAGCGGGATTCCACACAAAAAGGAAGCCAGCACACGCCCGAATAAATTCACCCATTCAGCCATAAAATATCGGATACCGCCTACCAAGAAATACTCTAGTAATACCGCGACAGTCTTGCAAAAACCTCCACCATGTGATTGCATGGTCCAGTCTTTACATTTTTCCAATCACGAACCTTGAGTTGCAGCATTTCCACAGAACTATTAACAAGGAAGCTTCTCATACCTGAGCCCATATTCTTACGAATCAAAAAGCACACTTGCAAGATGTTGTTGATAATTCTTCCGGGTTATACGGGCATGGTCCACGGAATACTTCCATTCCTAACGTTTCGTCCAATACAAAGTTGGACATCATCAGAGGTAAGGCTGGTCCTGTTGAGTCCTGCAGTCCTGTTGACTGAAGTGCGATCCATACCATCCCTGTAACTGTCTGGCCTGCACAGAGTCCTGACCTGAACCCTATAGAACACATTTGGGATGTTTTCGAACTCCGGCTTCTTGGCAGGCCTCACCGACCGACATTCATTGATACCCTCCTCAGCGGTATAATTTCTGTTGGTGTTTAACTGTCAGCTACTCGAACTTCGGAAGAAAGGAGTCTGCTTGGGGTACCATTGTGTGCCCAGATTGTGAGCTTTATAGTCAACCCTTTTCTGTAATGGGCATTAATTTTGTTGTTGACTGAAGTGCGATCCACTGCAACCTGCTTCCTTTCGGGTTTAGCTGGTATTTAAGGTCGTTCCTCCGATATTCTGTTGTGAGTAAAGCCACTCGTCTGAATTTCTCCACCAGGCTGTGTGTACCTGACTCAACAGGACCAGCCATACCTCTGAGGATGTCCAACGTTGCATTGGACGAAAAGTTAGAAATAGAAGTATTCCATGGACCACGGCCATATAACACGGAAGAATTATCAACAACAGTACCATCCGGTCGTGAAAGCCTTCATTGTATGATTAGAAGACACTTGCAAGATATTTACGAAATTGCAATCACCAACTTTCTCTTCCGAATGCGAAAATATTTTGTTGACACCCACCTATGTAGGAGAAATTATCATCATAATAAAATAAGAGAAATCAGAGCTCGTACGGAAAGATTTAGCTGTTCCTTTTTCCCACGCGCCATTCGAGAGTGGAATGGTATGAAAATGCTTCGATGAACCCTCTGCCAAGCACTTAAGTGTGAATTGCAGAGTAACCATGTAGATGTAGATCTAGATATCATCCTAGCTATCAATCCCGAACGAAAATTTGGGCCATAATTCTGATAGTATGGAGTTATGGCCTTCTGAAAGTACAGCTTTTAAACTTAATAAATCTAGACTTCGATCAGGAATGGGTAGCTAAGGTAGAATATTCAAAATTTCTAGGTGTATGCATTGATGAGGGGTTGAACTGGAAAAAAACACACTGAGGATCTGCTGAAACGTTTGAGTTCAGCTACTTACGCTATTAGGGTCATTGCAAATTCTGGCGATATACATCAGAGTAAATTAGCTTACCACGCCTATTTTCATTCTCTGCTTTCGTATGGCATCATATTCTGGGGTAACTCATCATTGACTAAAAAGAGTCTTCATTGCACAAAAGCGTGTAATCAGAATAACTGCTGGAGCTCATCCAAGATGATCCTACAGACACTTATTTAAAAAGATAGAGATCTTCACCGTAGCCTTACAATATATATATTCATTTATGAAATTTGTTATTAACAGTCCGAACGAATTCAAAAGTATTAGCAGTATTCATGGCTACAACACTAGGAGAAAGGATGATCTTCACTGCTGAAGGTTAAATCCAACTTTGGCTCAGAAAGGGGTAAATTATGTTGCCACAAAAGTATTTGGTCACTTACCTAATAGCATCAAAAGTGTGATAGCCATATAGCATTTAAAAGGAAAACAAAAGAATTTCTTAATGGCAACTACTCCTACTCTTTAGATGAATTTTTGAATGTAGTAAATGGGTAATTTCCACAACCCACACAAAAAAATGTAAAATATTAAGTGTCATGTCATATTTTGTGTAATGTAATATATTGTATAGACACCTTTTATTAACATGACACGTTCCACATCATTACGAAGTGTCGTTTCATGATCTATGGAACAAGTACTACTCTAATCTCTGATCAGGTTCTTTGTCACTCGCTTCGCCCTACTGCAAGCCGTCTACTGCCCGAGCGCGAAGTACGAGGGTGAGTCAAATGAAAACCTTAAATTTGTAATATCAAATCGAAATTCTGCGCAGTTATCCTTTAAGTTGGTGAGCGTGCTACAAACAGCGTGCAGCATAGTGCATAGTGCAGATGCACACATACCGTCGCAGTATCAGTATAAAGTTGGCAACCCCACTTGTGACTTGCACCAGGGAAGAACAACGTTCTGTTATTCGGTTTTTGCGTAGTGAAAGTGTGAGACGTATTGAAATTCATCCACGAATGAAGGTTCAGTACGGTGATGCATGTTTATCAGAGCAGCAAGTCTACGAATGGAGTACGAAGTTCGCAAATAGGGTGACTTCAGTGGAAGATGCTCCTCGTCCAGGTCAGGCACAACGAGTTGTGACTCCACAGAACATTGCAGCAGTTGAAACCATAGTGAAGGAAAACCGCCGAGTGACAGGGAATGACATTGTAGCATTTTAACAGATTAGTCATGGGTCAGCACAGCACATTGCACATGATGTGCTCCAGTTTCACAATGTGTCTGCAAGATGGGTGCCACGGCAGCTGACTCCTGAAATGAGAGAACGACGTGTTGATGCTTGTGAAGAACTTCTTCGGCGCTTTGAATGAGAAGGTGATGGCTTCCTTGCAAGACTCGTTACTGAGGACGAAACCTGGGTTCACATCCACCAACCGGAAACGAAGAGAGCGAGCAAGGAATGGCGTCATACCTCATCACCAAAACCAAAGAAGTTTGGAACAGAACCATCAGCAAGGAAGGTTATGCTGACTCTTTTGGGAGGAAAAAGGCGTCATTTTGGAGCATTACATGCCTAGAGGGACCACTGTCACAAGTACATCATACGCAGACCTCCTAAAAAAACATCTGCGGCCTGCAATCAAATCAAAGCGCCGTGGATTGCTGTCAGCAGGTGTCCTTTTGCAACATGACAATGCAAGGCCCCGTATAACAGTTGCAACAATCACAGACCTGCATTTTGACTGTCTTCCTCATCCACCATACTCACCAGACCTTGCCCCAAGTGATTTCCATATGTTTGGACCACTCAAAGACGCAATGGGAGGAAAGAATTTCCGTTCTGATGAAGAGGTACGCCACGCGATGCACGAGTGGTTGCGCGGACTACAAAAAAATTTTTTTTCTAAAGGAATTTATGCACTTTGTAAGCGCTGGAGGACATTGAGCTTGGGGGAGATTATGTTGGAAAGTGATACAGCTTTGTGCCACTTCTGTACAATAAATAATATTAAAAAAATTTAAGGTTTTCATTTGACTCACCCTCGTACATTGAGGCGACAAAAGTCATGGGATAACTCGTAATAACATGTAGGACCTCCCTTTTCCCCGAGTAGTGGAGCAGCTCGACGGGGCGTGGACCCAAAAAATCATTGGAAGTCCCCTGCAGAAATACTAAGCCATGCTGCCTCTATAGCCGTAGCTAATTGTCAGTGCAGGATTGAATGTATGAATTGACATCGCGATTATGACCCATAAATTTAGATGGAATTCATGTATGGCGATCTGGGTGGCCAAATCGTTCGCTCGAATTGTCCAGAATGTTCTTCAAAGCAACCGCAAACATGGTGCATTATCGTCGATAAAAATTCCATCGTTGTTTAGGAACGTAAAGTCCATGAATGGACTGCAAATGGTCGCCAGGTAGCCGCACATAACCATTTCCAGTCAATTATCGGTTCAGTTGGACCAGAGGACCCAGCCCATTCTATGTAAACACTGCCCACACAATTACTGAGCCACCACCAGCTTGCACAGTGTCTGGTTGACAACTCGGGTCCATGGTTTCGTGGGATGTGCGCCACTATCTAACTCTACCATCAGCTATTACTAACTGAAATCGGTACTCATCTGACTACGCCACGACTTTTCCAATCGTCTAGGGTCCAACTGATATGGCAGGAGCCCCAGGCGACATCGTGCTTTTAGCGAAGGCTCTCGCGTCGGTCGTCTGTTGCCGCAGCTCATTAACGGCAAATTTCGCCCCACTGTCTTAACGGATACGTTTATCGTACACCCCACATTGATTTCTGCGGTTATTTCACGCCGTGTTGCTTGTCTGTTAGCACTGGGACACAAGCCCACTGCTTTGGGTCATTTAAGTGAAGGCTGTTGGCCACTGTGTTGTCTGTGGTGAGAGGTAATGCCTGAAATGTGGTATCGGCAAACTCTTAACAACATGGGCCTCTGATTCTGAATTGCCTAACGATTTCCGGAATTGAATGCTCCATGCGTATAGCTACAACTACCACTCGCGTTCAAAATCTGTTAATTGCCGTCATGTGGCTCTAATCACTTCGGAAACCTTTTCGCATGAATCGCCTGAGGACAAATGACAGTTCTGCCAGTGCACTGCCATTTTATACCTAGTGTATGCGATACTGCCGCCATCTGTATACGCGCATATCACCACCCCATAACTTTTGTCACCTCAGTGTACTACGTGAACAGCAAGCTTTCCAATGCACTTCCTTAGGGCACACCTGAAGTTATTTCCCCATCCAAGATAATATGCTGCAGTTTTGTGCGACACTACTGTGCCAATAATACACCGTAGTCTCAATAATTTTATCGTTTAACGATATGTTATAGTTTTTAGGTGATCTGGACATCATTTATCGATAACTGTGGAAAACTGCCCTACGAATGTGAATGCAATGTAGACTGTAGTATAGTACACGAAACTCATAACTTTAGTAAGTGTGTGGCTACCTTCTGCAGCAGCTGTTAACATCTGTTGTTATAGGTTATCTGTCTTGAGCTGACTGCAATGTAATTAAAAAGAATTGCACCACACGCGTTTCGCCTTTATGCCTTTCTCTCTCTCTCTCTCTCTCTCTCTCTCTCTCTCTCTGCCGACCGAGCGGTCTATGTACTTCAGTCCGGAATCGCGCTGCTGTTACGGTCGCAGGTTTGAAACCTGCCTCGGGCATGGATGTGTGTGATGTCCTTAGGTTAGTCAGGTTTAAGTAGTACTAAGTCCTAGGGAACTGATGACCTCAGAAGTTAACACACACACACACAAAATCGTTTGGTAACACTCACGACGTGAACCAAAACAAACGAATAGGCATAAACACTGTGGCAGTGATAAATGAGGAACAGTTGAGACAGTCAATTATAAATAATGCAGTGTAGGAAATAACGCAAAATGCCAAAAACTACAGATGTGGAATGAAGCCTGCCGATACCAGCCACTGCTGGCAAGAGGAGGAAGGAGCAGATTTTGTACAGAAACACCGTAAGTAGCTTGCAGAACAACTTTATAACGAAAACGCAGTTTTTAACCTAGAAGAATCAAAACTAAATGAACAAGTGTATCCACAGAAGATGCCTTGTTAAAAGGAGCGAAACGTGCCTGGTGTAATTCTTTAACTACATTGCAGTCAGCTCAAGACAAATAACCTATAACAGGAACCCATAACTTTATCCTCCCTATTTCGAAACGCCGATAAAGGTGTGAACACCAGATTTTAAACCAATCAAAAAACACAAAACATAGAAAATTACATAATTATTGTTGGTCTTATGCTTCTCGAAAACGTATTGCCGAATGTGAGACACTCTCCTTATTTGTTTCGGTAAGTACCATATTATCATCATTTTATTTCATAAACGTGCCTTCGACTTGGTATGCAAAATCAAATCTTCTAATCTTTGTTATAGTTAGTTAGTTAGTTACGTGTTCCATTGTTCAACAGCACGGAAAACCGTTATTATGTGGAACATGTCAAATGCACAAGAAACGCGCACATTACAGTGTTACACCTAAATATTTCTATTATCTATCTCATTCCCTTAAATGGCACAAAATGCATATATTATATCTCCAGATTTATTTACTCATATTCAAGAATTCATCTATGGTATAGAAGGAGTTGTCAAGGAAGTATGATTTCAATTTATTTTTGAAACATTACTGCTGTCTGTCAGACATTTTATTTCATCTGGTAATTTATCAAAAAAAGTTTTATAGCAGCATATTTCACCCTTTTCTGTGCCAAAGATAGGTTAAGTGAAGGATAGTGTAGGTCTTTCTTTTTTCTGGTATTGTAATCATGAATGTTGCTGTTGATTTTATACTGGTCCATGTTGTTGAGAAAAAATTTCATTATTGAGTAAATGTACTGTGAAGCAGTTGTAAGAATTCCTAACCTTTTAAACAGATGCCTACAAGATGTGCGACTATAAACCCCACACATTATTCTACTTTCTTTTGAGCAGTCACTACCTTTTGCCTAAGTACTGAGTTGCCCCAGAATATTATTCCGTATGACATCAGAGAGTGGAAGTATGGAAAGTATGTTAGGTTACTAATTTCTATATCCTCAAAATTGGCAATTATTCTGATTGCAAAAGTTGCTGAATCTAGTCGCTTTAGGAGATCCAGAATATGAATTTTCCAATGAATATTCTCATCTATATGTATTCCCAAAAACTAAGTATGCTCTACCCTGGATACTAACTTCTTTTGATGTGTTGTGTTTATTGAAGGAATTATACTTTTTGCAGAACAAAATTGGATGTACTGTGTTATTTCTAAGTTCAGAGCAAGCCCATTCGCAGATAACCAATAACTAACTTTTCCAGAGACCTTATTTGTATCATTTTCTATCGGACTTTCTTTTACTGGATTAATAATTATGCTTGTATCATCAGCAAACAGTGTCAGTTCCACATCTTGTTTTACATTAGAAGAGAGGTCATTCACATATCAAGAAGAGGAGGGGACCCATGATCGAATCTTGTGAAACACCTAATGTAATTTCACCCCAGTTAGATGAAGTGGCATACTCCTTTGAATCACTTGAAGCATATAAAAAGACTTTTTGCTTCCTGTTCTGTAGATATGACTTAAACCACTCTTATGCTGTTCCATTTATACCATCGAATTGTAATTTCTCTAACATAATGTCATGGTTCACACAATCAAATGCTTTGGATAAGTCACAGAATATTCCTACTGGAGACATTTAGCTATTTAAAGACTCTATTATGTGGACAGTGAAACTGTATATTACTGTCTCAGTGGAACAGCATTTCGGAAATCCGAAGTGTGATTTACTAAGTATCCTATTACTGTTGAGATGGCTAACCACTATTTAGTACATTACTGTCTCAAAGATTTTTGAAAATGCTGTAACCTAGGATACTGCCCGGTAATTGACATTTGTGGTTTCGCCCTTTTTGTAGAGAGGCCTGACAATGGCATATTTATCCAGTCTGGGGAAGTACCCTGAATGCATCACTGACTCAGGGTATTTTTCCAGACAGGTTAAAACATGCCATTGTCAGGCCTCTCTACAAAAAGGTGGCAACCACAGATGTCAATAATTACCGGCCAGTATCCTCGATTACAGCATTTTCAAAAATATTTCAGACAGTAATATACTAAAAAGTGGTTAGCCATCTCAACAGTAATGGGATACTTAGTAAATCACAGTTCGGATTTCCGAAATGCTGTTCCACTTAGACAGCAATATACAGTTTCACTGTCCACATAATAGAGTCTTTAAATAGTAAAATGTCACCAGTAGGAATATTCTGTGACTTATCCAAAGCATTTAATTGTGTGAACCATGACATTATGTTAGAGAAATTACAATTCTATGGTATAAATATTTTGCAGTGTTTCTGGTGGCCCCTTTTGCTACGCCTTTTGTAGTATTCCTGTTTTACATGTAGAAATTCTGATTAAGTAAGGTAGTACGAATGGCACAAGAAGGAGAATAATGCATTTCTCGCATAATACTGAAAGAGCTAAAAACGTTCAAATGTGCAGCAGCACGTCGAACAAGAGATGAAGTTGCGCACGTGGCTGGAAATAATCGCCCCAGAATGCACCGTGCGGCAAGTGCGCCTCCGTACAGTGGTCGGTAGTGCTGTTCCCGCACGTGCATGCCACGTGCGGGCTGCCGGCGGCAGGGGCAGACAGTTTATAGGCCGCAGACAAGCGGGGCCGGGAGATGGCGCGCGCCTCAACAGCAGCGCTGGTCTGCGTCTGTATCTACACATACCATCTGACAAAAAACTCAAGCACCCAGAAGGGGAGAAGGAAACGAAATGAAACTTCTTAGATGAAACGAACACTCTTCGTACACCGCGATCGCCATGTAGATATTTCTATTGTTCCAAGCTGACCGGTTTAAACGGTCTTCCGCTGCAATCATCTCATCTTAGGGGAAACGATGATAATATGGGGGGCAGGGGGGTGGAGGGAGACTACAGTTTGTATCACGAATTATATAAAATATGCAAAATTCCACGTAGTTTGTGGAATTTGATAAAAAATTGCCATGTTACGTTACGTGAAGTCAAAGCATAAAAGGGTACTTCCCACGCATGCCTATCGTGATAAAAATCCAGTTTATAAAACGCATACAGTTGATAAAATGCAAACGCGTGATATAATCCTCGTACCATGGATGCACGTTAGCGTCGAACATGGCTCTCACTAGGCCGGCCGCGGTGGTCTCGCGGTTCTAGGCGCTCAGTCCCGAACCGCGCGACTGTTACGGTCGCAGGTTTGAATCCTGCCTCGGGCATGGATGTGTGTGATGTCCTTAGGTTAGTTACGTTTAAGTAGTTCTAAGTTCTAGGCGACTGATGACCACAGATGTTAAGTCGCATAGTGCTCAGAGCCATTTGAACCATTCGAACTCTCACTAGCTTGCCGCACAACACTATACTGCCGGCGGAATGTAAACATAGAAGCAGCAGACGCGCTACAAAGCTACCTATCTCACGTTGCCCCTATAGTCTGGATGCGTGCCCTTCTTCGGTTGCAAAGGATGTTATACAGCCGCTGTAACCTCTCCTGAAGCAAACTGGCCGACAACTGCTGTAGCAGGTTCTTGGTATCCTCGACACTGGCCCTTCGACAAAGAGGACATCCGAGCTGGTCTTGTTAATCAAAGGTCGCAAAAGACTAATGATGTTTACGATATCCAACGCCCCCTCTCGCGGTTCAAGGCGCGCAGTCCGGAACCGTACGACTGCTACGGTCGCAGGTTCGAATCCTGCCTAGGGCATGGATGTGTGTGATGTCCTTAGGTTAGTTAGGTTTAAGTAGTTCTAAGTTCTAGGGGACTGATGACCACAGCTGTTAAGTCCCATAGTGCTCAGAGCCATTTGAGCCAACGCCCCATATATCGTTTACTATGAAACCACAATATTGGTTGCTAACGGCTAAAAGGGGCAGGACTGGATGTGAACACAGCGCGCAATTTAACTGCTTTGTTGTGCTTTAGTACTGCAGGTGATATAAAGCAGAGCAATGGGAACGATAAACAAAGCAAACATCACATTATATCTACAACAACAGTTGCCCAAGTTGACATTTCGTCAGAAAGAAACTCAAGGTATTTCACTATGTGAGAAAGAAGTGGCAGATGAAATACTCGCATTAGCGTTTCTTCAAGATAAGTCAATGGAATGTGTGGTGTCGTATACGTTCGACTGTGCGGACAATGTACACGAAGAATACAACGATGACAATACATGTTTAACAAAACTGGTATTTAAACAGGTATCGAGCCTTGCAGTTCATCATCCTTATCTGGCAGGGAGCCACAGATTCCGTCTCCAGTGAAACGTAGTAAAGAACTGTCGGCCAGGAAGCGGGTTGTTGTTGTTGTGTTGTTGTTGTCTTCAGTCCTGAGACTGGTTTGATGCAGCTCTCCATGCTACTCTATCCTGTGCAAGCTGCTTCATCTCCCAGTACCTACTGCAACCTACATCCTTCTGAATCTGCTTAGTGTACTCATCTCTCGGTCTCCCTCTACGATTTTCACCCTCCACGCTGCCCTCCAATGCTAAATTTGTGATCCCTTGATGCCTCAAAACATGTCCTACCAACCGATCCCTTCTTCTAGTCAAGTTGTGCCACAGACTTCTCTTCTCCCCAATCCTATTCAATACCTCCTCATTAGTTACGTGCTCTATCCACCTTATCTTCAGTATTCTTCTGTAGCACCACATTTCGAAAGCTTCTATTCTCTTCTTGTCCAAACTAGTTATCGTCCATGTTTCACTTCCATACATGGCTACACTCCAAACAAATACTTTCAGAAATGACTTCCTGATACATAAATCTATATTCGATGTCAACAAATTTCTCTTCTTCAGAAACGCTTTCCTTGCCATTGCCAGTCTAGATTTTATATCCTCTCTACTTCGACCATCATCAGTTATTTTACTTCCTAAATAGCAAAACTCCTTTACTACTTTAAGTGTCTCATTTCCTAATCTAATTCCCTCAGCATCACCCGATTTAATTTGACTACATTCCATTATCCTCGTTTTGCTTTTGTTAATGTTCATCTTATATCCTCCTTTCAAGACACTGTCCATTCCGTTCAACTGCTCTTCCAAGTCCTTTGCCGTCTCTGACAGAATTACAATGTCATCGGCGAACCTCAAGGTTTTTACTTCGTCTCCATGAATTTTAATACCTACTCCAAATTTTTCTTTTGTTTCCTTTACTGCTTGCTCAATATACAGATTGAATAACATCGGGGAGGGGCTACAACCCTGTCTCACTCCTTTCCCAACCACTGCTTCCCTTTCATGCCTCTCGACTCTTATGACTGCCATCTGGTTTCTGTACAAATTATAAATAGCCTTTCGCTCCCTGTATTTTACCCCTGCCACCTTTAGAATTTGAAAAAGAGTATTCCAGTCAACATTGTCAAAAGCTTTCTCTAAGTCTACAAATGCTAGAAACGTAGGTTTGCCTTTTCTTAATCTTTCTTCTAAGATAAGTCGTAAGGTCAGTATTGCCTCACGTGTTCCAACATTTCGACGGAATCCAAACTGAAGGAAGCGGGTACTAAACATAATTACGTACATAGGAAGATCATCCGTAGCATAATAAAAAGACAATTATTTCGAGTTCGTCTGCAGCAATACGACCGCTTAGTGTTAAGAAAAACGACAGACATTCATTAGAAGACAAGGCATACTTGTTACAAAAACTGATATTTGCGCGTTTCAAGGGTGCTCGATACAATTTACAGGATGTGCATGATAGTGAACTAAAGGTAGTATGCACATAAAATTGCGCGCGACATAGATTGCAATGCTGTCAAGGGAAGCAGAGGATGGTTGCATAACCGCAAACAGTGCTACAGAATTAGAAGACGTAAAATAACGAAATTTCAAACAATGCGTCAACTTCACGATCCACACGCAACTGCGAAATAGGCCCGAAAAATTGTAGATCAGTGAAACAAACATCTCCCATCATCCAGTACGGAGTTTGTTTTCAACTTCCACCAAATGGATTTGTAGAGGAAATGCATATGAATAGAATCCTGGGAATTAGAGGTACCAAGAGAGTTATATCTACAACGTCAGTGCCTTACCGCATTCGTATAAAATTAAGCCAGTAGTTAATCTGGATGGTAAATTGGCTGCTTAAGTTATTTACTGTACTGCAATAAGTTGGAGATACTCCGCCCCTACGATTCGTGTGTGATCTCGCCAGGGCAGTAGGGAATATTTACGTCGGGGCAAGCAAGAGGGGGGAGGGGGGGCAATAGGAGTAAGAGAACTACAACAAATTCAGCCTCTGGACATTTGGTTTTTCCGTGTCTATAAAACATATTCCCATCATCTGCAGCTGCACGTTACAGGATAGCCAGTTTCACGATAAGCTCCACGACAGACTGTTTCGCATTCGGTTGCGTGCCATCACATTCTATCAGTTCTCATCATACCGTTACACCATTATGATTCTGTATGCCTTCTTTATGAGTGGATACCTAGCTGAACTTCTGCACCATTTGTAGCTCCCAAGGAGTTCGCCTGCGTTCTTGATGGTAGTCTTTGTGATGACTGTGGCGCGCCAGCTTTCATGCGGTGTTCAAGGTGCAAGTTGATGATTTGTTTTTAACATTTAGTGAAAGTCGACGATTTTTGTGAAGATTAATACATACATCCCATAGAAGAATCTCTCTATCTCCTAGACACCAATTTCTGTCGTCCTCGTGATGCACATGGTGAATCATTAGCATCTAATGTTTTTCCTGTCATAATTGTTACCACAACACTTTTAAATGAGTCTTACTCTAGAATGAACTTGCGACCTCCCACTCAAGGGGTTCCTTGTAAGAGCTTTCACTCGCAAATACTGGATGGTGGAAGCAGAGGATTCACACATTGTGAGCTACACTCCTTTTCATCCCCACCACCACATCGATAGGTGGGTGGGTCTCACCCCCATAGCGATCCTTTCCAGACAGTAAGTGATATGGGTACCAAGTTTGGTTGAAATCGATCGAATGGTTTGGGAGGAGATGTGGAGCATACATATGTACACACACACATACGTATATATGCAGGCTTTTTTTCTAAAAAAAAAAGTTTGAGGGTACTCCGACATTTCATATAATGCAGCGAAACTTACTTATAACTGAAGCATGGGATACCACCCATCTGCTTTTAGCCATGAAGTCATTTTCCATAGTCTTCTATTTGGCACGAAGTATTATTTGGGCAGCAGATACTGTAGCCTAAGGCTGTGCAATGTTCATGCCTTCTTTATTTATTTCTACGCCTAAACTTCCTACTTCTTCGCAAATTCTGCACCCAAGCTTTTTGTTTGAAACGATTAACCAGTCATTTTTCTCAAAAAGTGCGAGTCCTTGTTCTAAAGTCCAACATTCTGGACGATCAGTTAATTTTCTGTCATGCACACGTTCGTTCCCTGCATTTTCACACGTAGGTTCAGTGCTCAGATTTACAGTTTCACTTTCGTCATCCACTGATGTTGAACTTCCTGGCTTATCACTAGCATACGAATTATTGATAGTTTTTGGTTTTTTGGATGCTGGAGAACAAGTAAAATAGTTTGTTAGTTTTCTCCTCATCTCTCACCTCCAATTTAACTTACAAAAAAAAAAAAAAAAATGCAACGAAAGCAGGACACACTGTAAAACTTCGTACAACCGACATGAATGGAACAGCACACGCAAACGAATAAAGAACAACAAAACAAAGGTGGCAATGAATCGCGAAGGATTACGGCAGCGAGACCGTAAAGACATCTATCGGTAGCTCGGCGTTTGAGCGTACGCATATTCGTTTACCACTACTATCGCCCACTATTAGCGAGCGAGGGCACTACATGCTTGTCGAACTGGGTGCCAGCGATTCAGTTGCCGAGAACGGTTGCCGAAGCTTCGAAATGCTTGTAATAGCCAATGACATCGCTTTTCCTACCAAAACCTATACTGGTATCGTTCGTATTGGAATAACCAGCACGAAAAAATCAAATAAAAAGTTTACGTCCTCGAAATAAATCTTTGGCACTCTTCCAAGTTCTCAACATCGTAAAAAAACTGTTTTGTCGACGAGAAAGTTTAGGGGTACGCATCCCCCAGAAAAACAGCATATATATATATATATAATAAAAATGGATGTACATATATACATCAATTTTTATAATTTATATGGATTTATTTTTTTCACCCAGGGATCCTGACCTGGGATTTGTCATCATAATATAACGAGCAGTAAAATTAAACTAGACAGATAAAATAAGTATTTCAAAGATAATCGCCATCCACTGTGAGACAAGACGGCCAATGAATTCTTGGATACATTTTGTGGTTGCCTGTCGAATCACGACTGTACTCTGGCGTGCACGTCTTCGGCCGAAGCCAATCGACGCGCACGAATCTCTCTTCAGGGCTTCAAAAATAGGAAAATCACAGGACAGGGGGGGGGGGGGGGGGAGAGAGAGATGGTAGTGTATGGACGATGTGTAACGGCTTCCCACCAAAACCTCTGCAGCGTAGTCTAAACAATGTTAGCAACCTGTAGGCCCACTGACCAGTGTGTATACATGAAGAACCACATGGCTCCAGAAACCTACCGAAGACTTGTCGAATCCATACCAAGCAAAATCGTTGCTATATTGAATTCAAGAGACGGACCAAAACTGTACTGAACACGTAGTCATGTTGCGGTTCACTAGTGTATGTTCCGAACGCAACTTGAACGTTACGTTTTCGCTATGCCGGGTGTAACGGGCGGAAGTGCAGATATGGCTGTTGGAGACTGATGACGGTGTACTGAACAACATTACATCAGTATTTATGTCATTTTCAGACTAATAATTATAGCTATTACAGGTCATATGTTTTCAGTAGTTGGTTCAAAATGGTTCAAATGGCTCCGAGCACTATGGGACTTAACTGCTGAGGTCAACAGTCCCCTAGAACTTAGAACTACTTAAAACTAACTAAACTAAGTACATCACACACATCCATGCCCGAGGCAGGATTCGAACCTCGACCGTTACAGTCACGCGGTTCCGGACTGTAGCGCCTAGAACCGCTCGGTCACATCGGCAGGCTCAGTAGTTGGATAGTGCCTCCACGTATGCATGTCATAAGCAAGCCAGATATGTTCATTTCCATCCGGGGCGGCTGGTCAGATATTGAAGTGTGGACGAAAAAGGTTAGTCTATGCTGAAAGGCGTAGTCCACTTCGTGGCGCAGTTACAACCGTGCAAAAAACATCATTTACAGCCGTGCAAAAAACATCGGATAGTAAAGTTTGTGACGCGTTTGTGGGAGGACTGTCCTAGTTGAAAAAAAAAAACCAACACACTGATGTGCACATATTAAGCTACCACATATAAAAATATCTGCACCTATACCCGTTACACTGTGTATCAGCGTGTGATTTAGACATTCTAACGATCATGGCTGGTCGAAAACTATAACTGCGTTTTGAAACGCTCCTGTAATTGTTGTCGCAAGAAATAAAAGAAAAATCGGTCACATAATCTAAACAAAAATGCCGTTTTTTCGCACGTTTTCATGTATCTGTTTACAGCTCTCTTCAGAAAATCTTGTGTTGTGCGTGCTACATATATATTAGACATGCAGAGAGAAAGAAAAGCGATTCAGATTTATTGGTATCTTTTGACCACACACGTGTATAAAAACTGCTTGGTCTTTACTAAGAAAGGAGGATTTGTTTTCTACGAGGATAATACACCTAGAAAGGCCTTTGATAGCGGTATAGTTCAAACTAATAGGATCATAGCTTCTTTATACGTGGACAGCGACGAAAACTATTCCAATGAATGGCAGCGAAACAAATAACGAACATGAAGTGCATATTTCGTTAGTTCTAATAATCTCTAATCACATTCTTATGATAATTACAAGTAAAATAACCCATAAAACTAATTTCTGCTCAATAAAAAATAAAGTAAAACAAATTTTCTATCAACTTACAAAGTAAATACCAAAACTTACATACCATTTGACATCTTTTTCTCACGACTTATTTTATATTATCAAGCTTCCCCATGTATCGATTCACATACTTTCATAAGCTCTTAAATACGCCACAGTATCAGAAACAACTCTTTGACGAGCGGTTGGCCATCAACCAATCACGTGCTCTGGTCGTTGGGTATGCCAAGTGCTTGGGTGTTTGAAAGGCGGCAGGCCATTAAAGTTCGAGTTAGAGCGCTAGTTGCAACTAGACGTTGCCATATTTGAAGATGCATGGTTTTCTGGCGAAATTACTTTTGTCTGATGGATAACCATGGTACTGACGAGTTCGCATGATGGTAAAGATTACGGAAACGACCTTCCAATTTATTTACCGCGTTGAATTCTCTGTCCTAGGTTGTAGTGAGTTATGTTATGCTGTTGAAACAGTCCCTGCGCCAGCGTAACGCCGCATGTTTTTTCCTTGAAGTGGTGTAGGACTGAAGACGTTCAACTGTGTGTGAATTCAAAAGTGGTTCAAAAGGCTCTCAGCACTATGGGACTTAACATCTGAGGTCATCAGTCCCCTATAACTTAGAACTACTTAAACCTAACTAACCTAAGGACATCACACACATCCATACCAGAGGCAGGATTCGAACCTGCGACCGTAGCGGTCGCGCGGTTCCAGACTGTAGCGCCTAGAACCGCTCGGCCACTCCGGCCGAGCTGTGTGAATTCTTATGGGACTTAACTGCTAAGGTCATCAGTTCCTAAGCTTACACACTACCTAACCCAAAGGACAAACACACACAACCATGCCCGAGGGAGGACTCGAACCTCCGCCGGGACCAGCCGCATAGTCCATGACTGCAGCGCCCGAGACCGCTCGGCTAATCCCACGCGGATTACTGAAGACGTTGGGAATTATTAAGCGTTTGAAGGGTAGTTACGACATCATGTTAGCTTCACTTCTTACTATCGAGTGTTCAGTTTTGCTCATAATACAGATTCAAGAATTACTACTTGTTGTTGTTGTGGTCTTCAGTCCTGAGACTGGTTGATGCAGCTCTCCATGCTACTCTATCCCGTGCAAGCTTCTTCATCTCCCAGTACTTACTGCAACCTACATCCTTCTGAATCTGCTTAGTGTATTCATCTCTTGGTCTCCCTCTACGCTTTTTACCCTCCACGCTGCCCTCCAATGCTAAATTTGTCACCCCTTGATGCCTCAAAACATGTCCTACCAACCGGTCCCTTCTTTTTGTCAAGTTATGCCACAAACCCCTCAACTCCCCAATTCTATTCAATACCTCCTCATTAGTTATGTGATCTACCCATCTAATCTTCAGCATTCTTCGGTAGCACCACATTTCGAAAGCTTCTATTCTCTTCTTGTCCAAACTATTTATCATCCATGTTCCACATGGCTAAACTCCATACAAATACTTTCAGAAACGACTTCCTGACAATTTAATCGATACTCCATGTTAACAAATTTCTCTTCTTCAGAAACGCTTTCCTTGCCATTACCAGTCTACATTTTATATCCTCTTTACTTCGACCATCATCAGTTATTTTGCTCCCCAAATAGCAAAACTCCTTTACTACTTCAAGTGTCTCATTTCCTAATCTAATTCCCTCAGCACCACCCGACTAAATTCGACTACATTCCATTATCCTCGTTTTGCTTTTGTTGATGTTCATCTTATACCCTCCTTTCAAGACACTGTCCATTCCGTTCAACTGCTCTTCCAAGTCCTTTGCTGTCTCTGACAGAATTACAATGTCATCGGCGGACCTCAAAGTTTTTATTTCTTCTCCATGAATTTTAATACCTACTCCAAATTTTTCTTTTGCTTCCTTTACTGCATTCTCAATATGCAGATTGAATAACTTCGGGGAGAGGCTACAACCCTGTCTCACTCCCTTCCCAACCACTGCTTCCCTTTCATGCCCCTCGACTCATAACTGCCATCTGGTTTCTGTACAAATTGTAAACAGCCTTACGCTCCCTGTATTTTACCCCTGCCACCTTTAGAATTTGAAAGAGAGTATTCCAGTCAACATTGTCAGAAGCTTTCTCTAAGTCTACAAATGCTAGAAACGAAGCTTGCCTTTCTTTAATGTTTCTTCTAAGATAAGTCTTAAGGTCAGTATTGCCTCACGTGTTCTAATATTTCTGCGGAATCCAAACTGATCTTCCCCAAGGTCCGCTTCTACCAGTTTTTCCATTCGTCTGTAAAGAATTCGCGTTAGTATTTTGCAGCTGTGACTCATTAAACTGATGGTTCGGTAATTTTCACATCTGTCAACGCCTGATTTCTTTGGGATTGGAATTATTATATTCTTCTTGAAGTCTGAGGGTATTTCGCATGTCTCATACATCTTGCTCACCAGATGGTAGAGTTTTGTCATGACTGGCTCTCCCAAGGTCGTTAGTAGTTCTAATGGAATGTTGTCTACTGCTGGGGCCTTGTTTCGACTCAGGTCTTTCAGTGCTCTGTCAAACTCTTCCCGCAGTATCGTATCTCCCGTTTCGTCTTCATCTACATCCTCTTCCATTTCCATAATATTGTCCTCAATTACATCGCCCTTATATAAACCTTCTATATACTCCTTCCACCTTTCCGCCTTTCCTTCTTTGCTTAGAACTGGGTTTCCATCTGAGCTCTTGATATTCATATAAGTGGCTCTCTTTTCTCCAAAGGTCTCTTTAATTTTCCTGTAGGCAGTATCTATCTTACCCCTAGTGAGATAAGCCTCTACATCCTTACACTTGTCCTCTAGCCATCCCTGCTTAGTCATTTTGCACTTCCTGTCGATCTCATTTTTGAGACGTTTGTATTCCGTTTTGCCTGCTTCATTTACTGCAATTTTTATATTTTCTCCTTTCATCAATTAAATTCAATATTTCTTCTGTTACCCACGGATTTCTATTAGCCCTCGTCTTTTTACCTACTTGATCTTCTGCTGCCTTCACTACTTCATCCCTCAATGCTACCCATTCTTCTTCTACTGTATTTCTTTCCTCCATTCCTGTCAATTGTTCCCTTATGCTCTCCCTGACTCTCTACAACCTCTGGTTCTTTCAGTTTATCCAGGTCCCATCTCCTTAAATTCCCACCTTTTTGCAGTTTCTTCAGTTTTAATCTACAGGTCATAACCAACAGATTGTGGTCAGAGTCCACATCTGCCCCTGGAAATGTCTTACAATTTAAAACCTGATTCCTAAATCTCTGTCTTACCATTATATAATCTATCTGATACCTTTTAGTATCTCCAGGATTCTTCCATGTATACAACCTTCTTTTATGATTCTTGAACCAAGTATTAGCTATGATTAAGTTATCCTCTGTGCAAAATTCTACCAGACGGCTTCCTGTTTCATTTCTTCCCCCCGATCCATATTCACCTACTACATTTCCTTCTCTCCCTTTTCCTATTGACGAATTCCAGTCACCCATGACTATTAAATTTTCGTCTCCCTTCACTACCTGAATAATTTCTTTTATCTCATCATACATTTCCTTAATTTCTTCATCATCTGCAGAGCTAGTTGGCATATAAACTTTTACTACTGTAGTAGGCGTGGGCTTCGTATCTATCTTGGCCACAATAATGCGTTCACTATGCTGTTTGTAGGAGCTTACCCGCACTCCTATTTTTTATTCATTATTAAACCTACTCCTGCATTACCCCTATTTGATTTTGTATTTATAACCCTGTATTCACCTGACCAAAAGTCTTGTTCCTCCTGCCACCGAACTTCACTAATTCCCACTATATCTAACTTTAACCTATCCATTTCCCTTTTTACATTTTCTAACCTACCTGCCCGATTAAGGAATCTGACATTCCACGCTCCGATCCGTAGAACACCAGTTTTCTTTCTCCTGATAACGACATCCTCTTGAGTAGTCCCCGCCCGGAGATCCGAATGGGGGACTATTTTACCTCCGGAATATTTTACCCAAGAGGACGCCATCTTCATTTAATCATACAGTAAAGCTGCATGCCCTCGGGAAAAATTACGGCCGTAGTTTCCCCTTGCTTTCAGCCGTTCGCAGTACTAGCACAGCAAGGCCGTTTTCGTTAATGTCACAAGGCCAGATCAGTCAATCATCCAGACTGTTGCCCCTGCAACTACTGAAAGGGCTGCTGCCCCTCTTCAGGAACCACACGTTTGTCTGGCCTCTCAACAGATACCCCTCCGTTGTGGTTGCACCTACGGTACGGCCATCTGTATCGCCGAGGCACGCAAGCCTCCCCACCAACGGCAAGGTCCATGGTTCATGGGGGGAAGTACTACTTATGCTTATTAAAATATGGCGGCTGAATGACAATTGCTCCATTAATGCCGAAGCTCCATCTTGAAGAGAGAAATGTGATCATCCGCCATTAATTTTTTTATAAAAATTCAAACCTTTATTTACTTTTCCGACGATGGATTTTGATTTCGACCTTATAAGATGCGTGTATGAATAATATATCACTTTTAACAATACCTGATCTACAGTCATTACCAAATACATTATTTCCTTTATACATACTCTACTTCAATACCCCAAAAAGATGCCGCTGCCATCTTGTTGACGTGACGTCAGGCAAAGAAGTGTCTCAATTAACAGTTATTTGATGATTAGGTTACATACCACGAAACAAGGTATGAAACAAGTGATAGAATCTAGCACGCATTTCTTTACATGCTAGTTAGTTTTTCTGGAAATGCGTGCTGTATGCCAACAACCATTCCTGTGTTGTTGGTCGTTGGTGTGTTATGAGTGGTGGCACTGTATCGTCCAATCATTATTTTAAGTATGAGAGATGTTGGGATTCTATTGAATGATTTTTATTTAGATCATTACCTATTGCAATCACTGTGTGCCGGTGAGTAGATACTTGAGGAGAAACAGCTCCATTGCATTGTGGACAGCTTCAAGCGAGAAGTTAATACAGATTATTAATACATTTTGTTTGTTGCGTGTTAACCGAGGACCTAGAAACGGCGGAGAGGCTCCGTCCCCGCCGCAGCCGCAGTGGTCCACATCCCCACGACGACTACCGCAGTCCACTTCTTCCCTCCGCCGCCCCACACCGAACCCACGGTTATTGTGTGGTTCGGCCCCCGGTTGGTCGGTGTTCAGAGGAATCTGTAGAGAGGTAGAATAGTCCGTGGTTTCGGGAATATGATTCGTTTTCGGAACTACGAGGGTGGGGAGCCGAGCCTTGCTGGGAGGGCAGCAGTGGAGAGACGAGGTCTTCCATTGTTAAGCACCTGTGTGTGACGGTCGCTCAATATCAGCTTTGTTGGTACAGACGGATTTGCTGTCTTTGCTCTCAGGAATGTTTATAGTGAGAACAGTTAGGCACTGTACCATTGCGAACGTATACGATTCTGGACTTCACCTCCAGGTTGGAAGTCGTCGTTGAGTACGCAGAATTCAGTAATTGAGAGCTCTTCCTCTGCCTACACTTTCCCTTTCCTTTCCTATTGCCTTCAAGTTACAATCCTATGTATAGTCCTTATTCTGAAACAAGACCATTAATTAAAGTATGCAATGAAATGGTGCACAGCCTCAGTATAAACGAGAAGGCATAAAAAAGTTCCACAAAGAGGTATACACGAAAAACGAACTCAGTTATACTGTCTGACAAAAATGTTGAACACAAGGTCAGATCTCAATGTAACTTCGTGCACATACCACAGTCGACGAATATGCCAATGATTAGATTTGCAAGTCTTCGACAGGCAGAACGGCCACCACATTGCGTCAGTGGTGTTCATATTTAGTGTTGTCACTAGGCCCGGTAAGGTACATAAAGGGCGTGAACAGCACCACCTGTTGAGTGATCACTGAAGGAGGCGGAGAAACTGCGTATTCGTGTGAGAGAGTTGTCAGCACATGACAGTTTGAAAGGGACCTTACTGCGGTTCTCCGTTTCACCAGCTATTCGAGTCGTGCAATATTCAGATTTGTAGGGCATTCAGTTGTGACAGTGGCATGATGGACTGCACGGAAATAATATCATATAGGATGTCAACGTGTGAAGCTTATTTTCCTCCTCCCCTTCTGGGTGTCTAACTTTTTTATTACTCAGCGCATATTTAGATTTTAATAATTTTTGTAGTAGAAAGAATTAAGACTATCACAATTACAATTGTTGGAAGTTTCCTTACAGTCGTCCGCAGACGACGCCCAATCCTTCACACGCAGGGAACACAGTCTAAAATGGAGCGGAAATGAATTTATCAACTTCAATAGATTTCATCGAATCCCTTTACCAATTTCTCGCCACCGTCTTCCTAAGCCGCTGGGAAAGGGAAATATAAAGAATTCTGTAGCACTTCACGTACCATTACAGAGCGAGACGTGTAAAAACCAAGTCAAAGACCGCGTAAGTTGGCTCTGGGTCATCAGTCCCCTAGACTTAGAACTACTTAAATCTAACTAACCTAAGGACATCACACACATCCATGACCGAGGCAGGATTCAACCTGCGACCATAGCAGCCGCGTCGTTCCGGAATGAAGCGCCTAAAACCGCTCGGGCACAGCGGCCGGGTATTACGTTCCTCTGTTGTACATAACACACCAAATGAAAAAGTAGCTCAAACAGTTTTGTTTATATACCTGTGTGCAACCGGAAGAGTATGGAATGACAAAGAGTGTCTGAAAAACGTGTTGAATGAGTGCGAGTCTTTCACGCTTAGCACCAAGAAACATCCCCGCGGAAAGTTTATGGGCCTTTCTTTTTCAGTGAATCAACTGTGATTGATGTTTCTTATCCTGATGTTCTACAGCTATGGCTCGTGCTTCAATGGTTAGAAGCTGAGCAACATATCATTATTTGGGAGCAAGATGTGCGCCGCCTCACTGGCGTAACTCAGTACGCGACTACTTAAACGTCGTTGTATCCGACCAGTGGGATGGGCGCAAGGCGTTGGTTGACAGCATTTTATACATGACCACGTTCACGCACGATTTGACGCGATCATGTGTATGTGCTTCCGATATCAGCTGATCAATCCGACTTAGGAACAGTTACTCCTGACATATTGATCAAGGTTTCGGAGGAACTCGCCTATCGACTCTATGTGTGATCCGTTTTCACACTATTGTAAGGTGAATGTAATATCTGCTACAAAGCCTTAAAAACCGTATATTAATTTTGAAACACTCTGTATAATAAGGAAGTCCTCACACTTCTGTTTTTTCTAGCAGTTTTTTTTATATAATATGAGAAGATTACAGTATTAGGTCGGCATTCTCTTTTCAGGCAACAGACGCTTCCGAGCAATTGCTCTGTGGACGTAGATACAGAATTGTTGCCTCAAGTTGCATCTGTATTCGCTCCATATGTAATCTAACGTTGTCGCTGTAACTAGTAAAAAACGGAGTTGCAATGTGTCATCAGCAAACAAAAATGTGCCCGTAAATTACGCCGGAGCAGTCCATAAATACCAACTGCAAGCTGAGGTAATGGAGGCATTGGACCCGTAGTGGAGAACGGCGTAGATTTCACCAGTGATGTTACTGACCGTGTCTATTTACACTGAGGTTGCATTCCGTTCCTTTTGTGGTCTAACTGAACGCTGTAATGTTTTGACAGATAATATGTTTGTAAATGCCATTCATGTTTCGCGAATCGTGGTGACACTGCTGACACTGCCCTCTTCATTCCATTATATCACGCTGGTCGTTGTTTCCTGTCATATCAGGTTGTCTCAGATTTCATACATTGTCAGGTCTGTTACATCCTTTTAACACAGAGGTAACATAGTATAATGCGTATCCAAGCGCTAAGCTTTGTAGGCGGAAAATACAGTGCAAATATGACAAAAAAACTTTATTGCAAACTGGAGACCGGACCTTGGCTACGTTTAAATATGAAAGTGTAGGTGCGGAAGTCAGTGGTAGCAAGAGTAATAAGCAATGAGCGTTTTCTGTTCCATTTCACCACACTGATTAGTTTAGAGAGGGTAAGAACTGGTGTGTCTCCGGTTTTCGCTGACGAGCCCCAGGGCTTCCACTCCAGAAATGACCTTTCATTTCCAGCGATTGATGCAGCAAGTTTAAAGACTCCTTCACCCCTCTTACAGAAATGTGCCAATAAAAGTCAGGCCTGGCATACTTTAGTAAGCTGGCGTAATACGATGCAGTCATTAGCAGATTTCATAAAAAAAAACTCTGTCCTGAAGCTAACAAACTTCGTTTATAAACTCGCCGCCTCGCAAAAACATCGTCTATACAAACAGAAACGTAAGTGTTCCGTTTCTTCAAATCCTATATCTCCCAAAATACTTTGAAATTTTGACACAATGTAGCATTCTAAAACAAGCATTTTTTAGGTACTTTGCTTTAACATACGAATATTTTTAATAGATATAATGCATAAATTTTTGTATGTAATATATAAAGAGAAAACATTGTTACTAAAAATCTCTAAATGTATCTTTACGATTTACTTCAAAATTTTTACATTTTATTTTAGAAATGTTGTTATCGAACAGAAATGTTGCATTTATGGGTTACTGGTTGGAGAAGACGGACATAGAAAACTGGAAAGAGGAGAGAGACAGACAGAGGGGGCAGGAGATGGAAAGATGTGGGAGAAGATGGACAGGGTAAGGGGGAAGGTGATGGGCAGAGAGGAGGAGACAGAGAGGGGCACGAGGAAGTACAGGGAGAGAGGGAGAAGGAAAAGAAAACAGACAAAAGAAAGAGGGGGGGATTGTATAAAATAAAAGGGGAGGGACAGGTGGACAGAGGAAGGGGAGGGGGAGATGGACAGAGGAAGGGGATGGGGAAAATGAGATGGACAGAGAAAGGGGAGGGAGAGATTACGACATATACCCAATTCCCATACATATGAAAAAGGTGTGCGCTCTCTTTACTTTGTTTTCCATTGAAGTAGCCTAAGCCACAGACTTATGTGCCTTGGTACAGATAGTCAACAAGAAACCTCAACAAAAATTTAAACTTCCGTATACCACTCTATCGGCTGATATTCCACAATGAATCTGTACTATTTTTCCCAAACCGACACGACTGATCGTACTAATTATCTATGTTTCACTCATACTGATTTCACGTAAAGATTCACAATGCATGTGGGAATATTCTATCCACATTGCTACTCAGACTGTATTAAATGAATTCTAACTGAACACTGCCTACAGTCGAGTCCAACTGTTGTTATTGTTGTTGCGGTCTTCAGTCCTGAGACTGGTTTGATGCAGCTCTCCATGCTCTCCAGCTTCTTCATCTTCAAGAAACTACTGCAACTTACATCCTTCTGAATCTGCTTACTGCATTCACCTCTTGGTCTCGCTGTACGATTTTTACCCTCCACGCTGTCCTCCAATGCTAAATTTGTCATCCCTTGATGCCTCAGAACATGTCCTACCAACCGGTCCCTTCTTCTTGTCACGTTATGCCACAAACTCCTCTTCTCCCCAATTCTGTTCAATACCTCCTCATTACTTTTGTGATCTACCCATCTAATCTTCAGCATTATTCTGTAGGACCACATTTCGAAACCTTCTATTCTCTCCTTGTCCAAACTATTTATCGTTCATGTTTCACTTCCATACATGGCTACACTCCATACAAAACTTTCAGAAACGACTTCCTGACACTTAAATCTATATTCGATGTTAATAAATTTCTCTTCTTCAGAAACGCTTTCCTTGCCATTGCCAGTCTACATTTTATATCCTCTTTACTTCGACCATCATCAGTTATTTTGCTCCCCAAATAGCAAAACTCCTTTACTACTTCAAGTGTCTCATTTCCTAATCTAATTCCCTCAGCATCACCCGATTTAATTTGACTACATTCCATTATCCTCGTTTTGATTTTGTTGATGATCATCTTATATCCTTCTTTCAAGACACTGTCCATTCCGTTCAACTGTTCTTCGAGGTCCTTTGCTGTCTCAGACAGAATTACAATGTCATCGGTGAACCTCAATGTTTCTATATCTTTTCCATGGATTTTAATTCCTACTCCAAATTTTTCTTTTGTTTCCTTTACTGCTTGGTCAATATACGGATTGAATAACATGGGGGATAGGCTACAACCCTGTCTCACTCCCTTCCCAACCACTGCTTCCCTTTCATGCCCCTCGACTCATAACTGCCATCTGGTTTCTGTACAAATTGTAAACAGCCTTACGCTCCCTGTATTTTACCCCTGCCACCTTTAGAATTTGAAAGAGAGTATTCCAGTCAACATTGTCAAAAGGTTTCTCTAAGTCTACAAATGCTAGAAACGTAGGTTTCCTTTATCTAGCTTCTAAGATAAGTCGTATGGTCAGTATTGCCTGACGTGTTCCGACATTTCTACGGAATCCAAACTGATCTACCAGTTTTTCCATTCGTCTGTAAAGAATTCGCGTAGGTATATTGCAGACGTGACTTACAGTTCGATAATTTTCACACCTGTCAACACCTGCCTTCTTTGGGATTGGAATTATTATATTCTTCTTGAAGTCTGAGGGTATTTCGCCAACTTTTACATCTTGCTCACAAGATAGTAGGGTTTTGTCAGGGCTGGCTCTCTCAAATCCAAATAATCAAGCGTATATCGGCCGCATGGGCGGACTATTCCTGTAGCGGGTTGCATAAACTTCCAGGGGCTTCAAAACATTAATTTTCAGTATTTCGTATACTTGCTGACTGAACTTAAAAATTTAAAATGCTGCCACAGTTTACTAAGAGGTATGATCCTAAGTTGTAGGATTAAGACAATGCGACAAGTATTAAAGTTAGGAGAAACGTATGTCTCGAGACAAGTTACCCTAATTACATTCATCAAGTATTTGAGGATGGAAAAACTTAGCGACTTCCAAACAAACTTTGCACCGAATTTCAAACCCTTATGAAACACTTTCTCGCTACAACCACACAAAATAATGAAAGTAAAAACGTTTGTCGCTTGCGATGTTTACAGTGTTCATGTAGTACAACTTCCACATCAGACACAACGTTTTAATTAACGATTTCTTGACTACCGTATCTTACGAATTATAAGACGTATCTTTACTTCGAAAAATTGCCTCTAAAATTGAGGTGCGTCTTATACTCTAAAATAATATAAAAATGTCCAGTATTTGATTCAAAATTCCCTCCAGTATTAAAAATGGCCCTATATTCGATGTCGCGGGAAACCTATCTCTGTCTGGTAACATTGGATTCAATTGGCAGCAGCAATCAACCGATGTTACTAACATGAGTTGCGGGGATTCACAAGCTTGATAATACTGTCTCCCTCCGCCCCAGAATCACAAACCCAGAACACACTCTTGCCTATGTCTACGGTCGTCGTTGCGGCCTACGGTGCCAGTTAACTAAAATTGAAAGTGATTTGTGTTATCGGTTACAGTACAATATTTTGTTAGTACGTAATTTCGTAATGGAAAAATAAAAGGTATTCATACGATGCGGGCTATAAATTGAAAGTAATAGCATATGCAGAACAACATGGAAGCAGCAGCTCAGCGGCATTTCGGCCCTCCAGCAGTAGAAAAAAAAACCATTCGCGATTAGTGGGCTAGTAAAGAAGAACTGAAAAAAGTGAGGAAGACTGAATGTGCAAATAAGGTACTAAACGCAAAATGGCCAGAACTAGAAGATGACGTATTGAAAGGGATTCAAGCGTCAATGTGGCATTGGAATAAAAACAGAAATTATTCGAATACACGCTCGTAAGCTAGCGCTACAATGGAACTTCACAGACTTTTTAAGGGTTGAGTTGGATGGTGCTACAGGTTTATGAAGAGTCATTGACATGGCGTGCGACCAAAACAAAAATCTCAGAAAATGTCCCAAGGGTGTGAAGAGAAATTATTATCTTTCTATCGCTTTATTATTCAACGTCGGAAGAAAACCAGTGTGGAACTATGCCAAATAGCGAATGTGGACGAAAGTCATCTGACATTTGGTGTGTCGAGTAACAGAACTGTTGCCATCAAAGGTGCTAAAACTGCAACTACAAAACTAAGTGGACATGAAAAAACGCACTACACTGCTGTCCTTTCATGCTGTGCTGACGGTGCTAAATCCAATGATCATTTTCAAGCGCGAAACAATACCAACACTTTCCAGGTGTTTTGTTCAAGTCATGACAAGGGTTGGGTGCACGACGCTGGTATGAAATTGTGGATTAACAAAGTGTCTGAGAAAAGGAAAAATTCTTTAAGCGGAGTTCTCTTCTTGTGGTAGATCAGTTTAGCAGTTATTTGAAAAATTCTGTGAAAGAGAAACTAAGACAGGGAAATACAGGGCCTGCTGTTATTCTGGGAGGACATATTTCATAACTGCAACCTCTTGATGTCTCCATAAATATCATATAAAGTGTATATGAGAGAGGAATGAAACATGACGAGGAAACCCAACATGAACCCATGTCGAAGGGAGGTTTAAAGCGACTTGCAATAAAACAATTTATTTATTTATTTATCGTATGATTATACAGACCTTGGATCAAATACATAATTTGAAGAGCATACAGTGTAAGAAATGACAAGCAAAATACAGGTAGCGAATCAAATGTCCAAAGTATTATGCTAAATGATATACATATTACTCAAGTTCTTAGATTTCTAAGTCCAATCTGTTTATTCAGGTGAGCCCTTCGGGTGATGCATGGTCGATGTCTTATTGATCACCCGAAGGCTCGTTTCGGGAATTCACCGACAATGTGATTTATTGTTTGCAGGACAGCTCCACAGTCACAATCTGGAGATGTTGTCCAGCCCCATTTGTTCATTAGATATCCGCAGTTCCCTTGTCCTGTTCGGATGAGGTTGATGATTCTCCACTGGCGCCTGGGGAGTGTGAAACATGGAACTCGCATGGAAAGCTTTTCAACCAGATGACCGTTAAACACTGACGATTCTTCCCACTGACTTCTCCATACTTCGTCGGAAGCTTCAAGGTGTTGTGCAATTCGCCAAGGTGGTTTTCTTGACTTCAGACGCTGATGTTCTGCTATTAATATACCGCTCTGTACGGGTAGCTGGGGGTTCTTCTGAGTGTTTCTCCAGATCTTCAGGAGAGCACCTGATCTTCGTAGAGCTGGAAGTTGGATGGTACTTAAAACTGGTAGCCATGCAGTTTGAGTGCTACGTATGCAGTCTGTGATAAGTTGCATTGTCTGGTTGAGTTGCACATATCTATTGCTACAGTCATCACTATTCATCCAAGTTGGACAACGGTATTCAGTGACAGAGTATGATAGTGCCAAAGCAGTTGATCTTAGGGTTTGAGCGCTGCAACCCCAGGAGGTACCAGCAAGCTTCTGAATGATATTATTATGGGTCTTGAATTTTGCGGCCACGTTGGGGAGGTTCGTCGGAAAGTTAGAGAACTATCGAATGTTATTCCGAGGTACTTCGGTGTGCTGCAGTACTTCAAGGTTTGCCCTCGGAGTTTATCTTATGTTTTATAGTCAGATGTCTGTTCTGTAGGTGAAATGGTGAAGTAACAGTTTTCTGAGGGTTTAGGCGGAAGCACCATTTCCTGGAGAATGTGTCCAGGATTTCCATGTCGGCAGTTAATGCGCTTTCAGCAGTGGTGAAACTGGAGCTCTGGGTTAGCAAAAAGATTTCATCAGCATATATAAATTTCCTTGAGGTTGTGGCTGGCAGGTCATAAATGTATAACTTGGAAAGGAGAGGGGCCAATACAGATCATTCAGATAGTCCGTCACTTACTTTGAAGACTTTGCTTCCGTCGTTATTAGAGTAAAGCTGGAAAAGTCTGTTGCTTAGCATGTTGCTATGTAGGTTTGTGAGTTTCCGACACTGAATGATGCTAACAAATTTTAAGAGCAGGCCTTCTCGTCATAAGGTGTCGTAGGCGGTGGATAGATCTAAGAAAGCCGGCCGGGGTGGCCGAGCGGTTCTAGGTGCTACAGTCTGGAACCGTGCTACCGCTACGGTCGCAGGTTCGAATCCTGCCTCGGACATGGATGTGTGTGAGGTCCTTAGGTTAGTTAGGTTTAAGTAGTACTAAGTTCTAGGCGACTGATGACCTTAGAAGTTAAGTCCCATAGTGCTCAGAGCCATTTGAGCCATTTTTGGAATCCAAGAAAGCAGCTATGCTTACGCATTTCTTCTCATATCCATTTTCAATATAGGTTGTTAATGCAAACACTTGGTCATTACAGCTTCTACCAGGCCTGAATCCAGCTTGTTCTATGGGTATTTGTTTATTAATTCTTTCATAGATCCTGTTGTAGGTGAGTCGTTCAAGTAGTTTGTAAGTAACGCTTAACAGGGCTATTGGGCGGTAACTTTCTACTTTTGTTGTTCCTTTGTTCGGTTTCATGGTTGCTCTTAGCTTGGTTTTCTTGAATAATGATGGGAGATTTCGAGTGGAGAGAATGTCTGAGAAGAAGTTATAAAGCCATTTGATACTAGCTGGTCCACAGTGAGAGAGAAATTCATTGCACATCTCACCGAATCCAGCTGCCTTCCAAACTTTCATGCTTCTTATGGCATCTCTTACTTCCTCTTCATAGAATGGATTGGAAAATTTAGAAGAATTTGGGGCTGCTCTTTTCTTGGTGTTGAGATGGGTTTTGGTTTTCCTTCTTGTCTTCTTATCCTTTGGGCTTTTGGAATTTGTGATTAGATGTTTGGCAAAATCATTCAGTTTGATGGCGGTTTTAGGTCTCACGAGTTCTGAGTTTGTTGCAACCAGTTTTTTGATAACAGACCAAGCTTAGCGACTTGTATGTGTG
Organism: Schistocerca gregaria; assembly: GCF_023897955.1. Classification (NCBI taxonomy): domain Eukaryota; kingdom Metazoa; phylum Arthropoda; class Insecta; order Orthoptera; family Acrididae; genus Schistocerca; species Schistocerca gregaria. The sequence continues at coordinate 206,384,094 of NC_064926.1, forward strand.
TGGTCGATTGATTCTACGCTTTCATGCCAAATCATCTTCCTATTCTCATCAAGTGACTGCAAAAGGTCCGTAGCTTTGTTAACAGTTGGACTTTCTTCGTATTCTTCAGCAATTTTTTACTGTCCTCATTCCAGCCAGGAGCATATTCTTTACGGCAGCCTCTAGGGATAAATCGTCTGACTGCTCCTTTAATTATGCCTATAAATCGACTGTAGTTACTGTGTATTGGCTTGATCCATCTGATATTGTTATCTGTTTGTTTTCTGAATTCAATCCAGTTAGCTTTCTTGAAATTCCAGCTTGGTTTCGGATGCGTCTGCACCATACCCTAAGTCACATATGCCTCCTGGATGGTGCTAAATGAGTTTCAACAATAGGATGAGGCCGAACTGCCCGAAAAGGCCTCCCGGTCATAGAATGCAGAGCAAACAACCAATAAAACAAGTGTGTCGGTGGATAAAACAGTCTTGGTCTAGAGTGAGAGAAGACATTTTTAAATCTTTGAAGAAGTGAAGCATAAGTAACGCTTTCAATGTCAGTGAAAATCATCTTATATATGAAGATGACGAAGAAGAAGATGAAGATGAAGAAGAAGAAGGTGGAGGAGGAGGTTAATATCACGATTTTTCAGAGGTTTTGACTGTCAGTTCGGTTTCATAAACTAAGAATACTGAGCGAGGTGACTCAGTGGTTAGCACGTTAGATTCGCATTCGGTTCGAACCCGCGTCCGGCCACCCTAATTTAGGTTTGCCGTAATTTCCCTAAATCGCTTCAAGCAAATACCGGGATGGTTCCTTTGAAAGGGTACGGCAAACTTCCTTCTTTATCCTTTCCTAATCTGATGGGACCGATGACCTCACTGTTTGGTCCCCTCCCCCAAATCAACTAATCAACGAAACTAAGAATTTTTTAGTGTGGTTTTTCAATCTAATAGTAAAAATGGTAAAACCTATTTTACAAAAACAGCTTAAAAGTGTAGGTGCGCCTTTTAGTCCATAGCGTCTTATAGTCCGAAAAATAAAGTACACACTGTATTCGCAACGTACGTTATTAGTATCGACATACACCACTGAATGTACCAGCAAAATTATATCATTGTATGACACACAGTTCAGGAAATATGACGTCATAAACATTGAAATGCGCAAGAACTTCCTTTTTTTAAAGAACAGAACTATTGATGCTGTTATAAAATTGAGTTCGATTCGTTAAAGAATCGGAGGTGAAGACAGGCTACCAAAAACTAAACTAAACTCCTCCCGCACAGGCCATGAAGGCCCAAAGGTACAGACTGGCCGCCGTGTCATCCTCAACCCATACGCGTCACTTGATGCGGATATGGAGGGGTAGGTGTTCAATACATCGCTCTCCCTGCCGTATGTCAGTTTCCGAGACCGGAGCAGCTACTCCTCAATCAAGTAGCTCTTCAGTTTGCTTCACAAGGGCTGAGTGCTTGCCAACAGCGCTCGGCAGACCGGATGGTCACCCATCCCAAGTGCTAGTTCAGCCCGAATGCAAACAAAATTCATTAGAACATTTACAATGCCAATGCGCTTTCTCTTTGGATAACTTGTGTACAAGCCTATATTTCTTTCTACCCTGATCAGGAGACCTCACTATCCGTGAGGCCATTTTCTAGGATGGCCTTCGGCTGTGCGCCAGAGGTATGACTTTGGAGGTTATTTTATAAAGGCTCTAATAATTGTACCACAATGGCCTATACCGGCCTTGCCTAAAATAAAAATACCTTTTAGCACACCTCATACCATTTGGCATAAATACATATTCCCTATAAGCGTCCGTAAACTGACGCACTAAATCATCCAAATTGGGCTTATAGTACCAGAGTTCTTCCAACACAATAACAGCTGCAGAATAATTAATCCTGTTGCCATAAAAAGTAATAGCAAGTTCGTCAATCCTCTGCTGATTATTGGTAATGTATATTAAAGCCGATTTCCGGCTTCTACAGTTTTGAACATCAAACACACAATACTACCAAACATGGAATTCCAAGCCAGAACGAACTTCTAAAAACATCTTAACTTTCACCATCACATAACAATGCAAATGCGTCAAATTACCTTGAGCAAAACGTTCCTCAGAAACACAATACTCCAAAGCAGACCAAACAGAAAGAATAGTATTAACAAAGTGTTGTTTGCCACCAACAGAACAAGCATAGAAAAAAATGGCTCAAATGGCTCTGAGCGCTATGGGCCTTAACATCTATGGTCATCAGTCCCCTAGAACTTAGAACTACTTAAACCTAACTAACCTAAGGACAGCACACAACACCCAGTCATCACGAGGCAGAGAAAATCCCTGACCCCGGAAGCATCGACTGTGATAAGATACTTCCTAGGTACTTTGATTTTAGGCAAGGTCGTTATAGGCCATTGTGGTACAATTATTAGAACCTCAATAAAATAACCCCAAACGTCATACCTCAGAGGCACAGCCGAAGGCCATCCTAGAAAATGGCCTCACAGGTAGTGAGGTCTCCTGATCAGGGTAGAAAAAAATATAGGCTTGTACGCAAGTTGAAAAGCGACATTGGCGTTGTAAATGTTCGAATGAATTTTGTTTGCATTTGAGGTGGTTATTATTACCACGCTTGTATTATTTGTTGGACATTTCAGGATGGCGTACAACCTTCGTTCCGCTTTGGGTTTCAGAAAAACAGACTTTGCGGTGGGCTGACGGGAATCGGTGTTACCACTGCGGCAAGGCCGTTGGCGAATAGAGGCTACTGGTCAGTGCTATAGAACGACTATGGGGAAGCTCAACACCATTACGCTGACAATTGTCATAGCATAAAACCGGGCTGTATTTCTTCTTAGTCAAGTAAGTAGTGCAGGTACGAAACGCCTGTTGGCGAATGTAAACGAAAACTAGTTAAATAAGTAGACGAATAAAAAAACGCACAAGTGCGAGTAGGACTCGGGCTCTGAGTGTTTAATTGTTTATATAGGTAACAGTAACAATAAACTTCGTGTGTCTTAGTGGCCCGGTGCAAGTCTTTCTATTGGACGACACACTGGCGACTTCCAAACTGGGAAAGTGGACCTCTAATTTAACGTGGTATCCGAACCATGTGTTGCTGCCAACTCCTCACATCGCCGTGAGGTGAAGAATAGGTTAAAATGAAGACAGAGAAATCCCTGGTCCGACCATCCCTCGAACCCCCTGTTCCCAACAACTCCCTTTACCAATAGACCGGCAAGTTCCACGTGTACATAGCTAGCCTGCAGATTTAATTACAAGTTAATTTTCCGATCCGTAGACCTTAGTTGTGTGTGAGAGGAATTTCCACTTGATCTATCTGCCCGTTCATGAGGGAATGGGATCTTAAAGAGACAGGCAGACAGACAACAAATAAAAATATTTTTCTGTGATATGATTACAGATTCAAATTTTAGGATTTTTCCCCCTTTGCTTGTACAGTGAATCTTGCTTCTTGCCATACGGATATAGCGATAACAACGTGAGAGTATAAGTGTTCTGTTTTTACGGATTGCGGAACGGAACCCTAAAAGCCAAGAAGAAGCGTACTTTGCTACAGTCGCTCGTTACGCGCAGTCGTACTGCTGCCTCGAGCTGCGGGCTGGGGTCGTGTTTCGGCCCTCTGGTAACTAAGTAGGACGCCGGGCTGTCGGAAACCTCTACGGGCTTAGTTTCTTCCTCTCGGTGCGGCGGGCTTCTCTCCCAGAGTGTAGCGTTTCTGCGCCGCCGCCATGTGGCCGCTGCTCACAGGCTTCCCCTCGCTACAACAGGTGGCAGACACCCCGCATTCCTACACATCTGGGCCGTTTACAAACACCCAGCAAATCGACCACCTACAAGTGGATTCCCCTCAGGGGCGTCCTTCCCCCTTCAACTGCGCATCGAGTGCTTTACCCGCGAGCACGCTAACTGGAGACAAAACACACATGAGGCAAAGGCCGCTTACATGGGTGTAGGGCAAGCACAACAGTAGCAAAAACAAGACGTACATTATACTACACGCCAGTTTATATGGCTGTGCCGAGGTGGATACACTGGTTACTATCAGATCTTCGGAATTAAGCACCGTCGGGCTTGACCAATACTTGGATGGGTGACCGTGCAGGTACGCCGCGTGCTGTTGACAATTTTCCCTTTACCTTTACGGCAGAAGGGGACAAGATGGGTGGTGGCCAAAGCCCCGATCATCAGTCTTTGTAGCCGGCCGCGGTGGTCTCGCGGTTCTAGGCGCGCAGTCCGGAACCGTGCGACTGCTACGGTCGCAGGTTCGAATCCTGCCTCGGGCATGGATGTGTGTGATGTCCTTAGGTTAGTTAGGTTTAAGTAGTTCTAAGTTCTAGGGGACTGATAACCACAGCAGTTGAGTCCCATAGTGCTCAGAGCCGTTTTTATCAGTCTTTGCGCGAATATCTTCGACTGAATTCCTAACCTCTTATGTGTCTCAAGCGACACTGTTGATGGCGATCCGTCCATCGAATGGGGACTTTTTTAAGTTCGGTGGCCTACTTTGTTCTCTTCTAGAGGAGTACGTTACGTGCTGACAGCGGGGAAAGGTGCCTGTGGGCTTGAAGGATAGGGAAAACCTTTCCACTTAGGAGGCCGAACCTGTCCCTCGGGTTCTACAATGAAACGATATTACGCAACAGAAACACGACAACCGCACAGCGTACCACGACTACAATGAAAAACAACCACGTTATAAGTGTACATTGCAGCAAATGTCATTCCATTCGAAACCAGACCGACCAAACATCATGCCAGATAAGCTCGACGCATAATTGGAAACAGACAAGACATTAACAACATACTGACGTTAAGAGCCCATTACATGACCAAACCCAGACACAAACACAATATCAGCGAAACACCTGACTCGTCAAGGGAAGTCACAAGGGCATATCATGAAAGATAAAACCAATGTGGATTTAGATACAGATGTGATCTGTAGAATGTAGAATAATCTTTACAAAAAAACCTTCTATCCATTAGGGATGACAACACTGCAACTGTGATGAATAAAGGTTTCTATAAATTACTGCAACCAGTCGCCTTTTAACTTTGTTCAATTTTTTATTGTCCCAGTAACGGTTTCGAATCGCCTAGCCATTCATCACGTAGTACAGATATATTGTTTTTCTGCTGCAGGGTGAGAGTCGTGTAGAGTTATTAGTATGTGTTGATTGTATGTTGTTGTACACGTTAATTTTACTGCACTTTACACACTTAGCCACAGGTAACACGTTCCAGATGCTTTACAAAACGCAAATTTATTTACGTTTTGTAAAGCATGCGGAACGTGTCACCTGTGGCCAAGTGTGTAAATTGCAGTACAACTAACGTTCATTACGTTTTCCAGGATGCTGTGTACAACAACATCTAACCAGCGGATACTAGTAGCTTCACACGACTTACACACTGCTGCAGACAAATAATACAACATTACCATCTGATGAATCGTTAGGCGATTCGAAACCGATAATGGGCAAATAAAACAACTGAAGAACATCAAAAGGCGACTGGCTGCAGTAATTTCAAGAAAGCTTTAATCTTAAAAATGTTGGAAAACAGAACAAGAAAAATAAAAGTATTTTTTATCCTGAAAATACAAATCGATGTAAACATGTAACCAGGATTAGAACAAGGGACCGATCGAAACTACTGTCAACACATACTTGGAATAAGAATACATTTTATCTTGAAGGCGCAAATTACTGTAAAACTGTAACAAAAAAAAATTAGGACAAGAAACTAGACTTTAACACACGCCGCAGAAAAGTGACCACAAGTCACTACACGATATCTTTTTTATTAATCTTTCAACCTGTAACCTTAAAATTTCTGAGCAATATACTGTAAGCGCCACTTTATCACAAAACGCGTTTTCAGGGGTATTACATTCTCGGTTCTCTGTTGCATGTCCCTACATTTGATACAGGTGCCAAACAGCGGAGAAAGGCTTACAAACATGTGTCAACAGATCGCGCGTAGTCTTTGTGCCAAGCTGTGCTTCTCTCTTGACTTTCAAAACTTAAGCAACAGGGGGAATTCGTTTTTGTTAACTACAGTTCTACAAGTTAAAAACGTAATGCTGTATTTCTGAAATCGTGTAACCACAATAAAACTTAGTGGCTCAATATTAAAGACGCCTGGAACAAAAAATTTATTCCTGTTATTTTGTCGGACACTGACATGTTTGAGACCGTGGCTGGGAACGTGTCAAACACGGATTCTTCCAAAGAAAGAAACAGCAAACCAGCCATTGTTAATAATGCTATTTATTACACACACAGCGCCGTTAACATCAACATCTACAACTACATTTATGCACCGCAAGCCACCCAACGGTGTGTGGCGCAGGGCACTTTACATGCCACTGTCATTATCTCCCTTTCCTGTTCCAGTCGCGTATACCCTCTCGAAACCTGGACAGCAAGCTAACCGCGATGCAGAGCGTCTCTCTTGCGGAGTCTGTCACTTGAGTTTGCTAAACATCTCCGTAACGCTATTAAGCTTACCAAATAACCCTGTGACGAAACGCGCCGCTCTTCTTTGGATCTTCTCTATCTCCTCTGTCAACCCGACCTGGTACGGATCCCACACTGATGAGCAATACCCAAGTATACATCGAATGAGTGTTTTGTAAGCCACCTCCTTTGTTGATGGACTATGTTTTCTAAAGACTCTCCCAATGAATCTCGACCTGGCACCCGCCTTACCAACAATTAATTTTATATGATCATTCGACTTCAAATCGTTCCGCACGCATATACCCAGATATTTTACACAAGTAACTGCTACCAGTGTTTGTTCAGCTATCATATAATCATACAATAAAGGATCCATCTTTCTATGTATTCGCAATACATTACATTTTTCTATGTTAAGGGTCAGTTGCCACTCCCTGCACCAAGTGCCTGTTCGTTGCAGATCTTCCTGCATTTCCCTGCAATTTTCTAATGCTGCAACTTCTCTGTATTCTACAGCATCATCCGCGAAAAGCAGCATGGAACTTCCGAACGGACAGGTTCATCTTCAGATGGCTGTTCACGGTTACACAGTATTACATTTGTTGTTGTTTACACATGTCATTAAAAAATACACAACCACTAATGCTTGTATTAGATGCTGAAATAAAAACAGCCAGCAAGCAAGCAAATAATAACAGATGTTATATAAACGTGAACCTGTCGGTTCGAAAACGGTAACGGCGCTATTTGTGGAAATAAATAGCATATTACTAACAGTGGCTCATTGCTGTTTCCTTCTTTGCAAGACTAAACTTATAAGGCATTTTAATGGCTATTAAAACCAGGCAGTTTCTCGGTATGGAACTATAACGTTGTTAGTACAATATTAATTTTCTAGTATGTATCATTTTTGCAGTGATGCGGTGAGCAGCAATGTTATGTTGTATTAGGCTACCTGCACAATTTTCTGCATACAAATAAATTATATACAGGCAGAGATATACTGATTTTCCTTTCTCCTGAAAGGTGCCAGATTTGGCTCTTACACAAATGGCTCAAATGGCTCTGAGCACTATGGGACTCAACTGCTGTGGTCATTAGTCCCCTAGAACTTATAACTACTTAAACCTAACTAACCTAAGGACATCACACACATCCATGCCCGAGGCAGGATTCGAACCTGGCTCTTACACCTTTTTACATTTCCATCTTTCATACATCAGCGAGCAAAGCCCCGTCTTCTCTGATGAATGATCTTACCGACCGACGAGTAGGGAGCCGGCCAGCCACACAGTGGACAATGGGTTACAAATCGGAAATAGCTGCTCTCATCAAAGAATAACATTGTGGTGGTAAGTTCCTATGGGACCAAATTGCTGAGGTCACCGGTCCCTAGGCTTACACTCTACTTAATCTAACGTGAACTAACTTACGCTAAGGACAAAACACTCACCCATGCCCAAGGGAGGACTCGAACCTCCGACAGGGGGAGCCGCGCGAACCATGACAAGACGCCTCAGACCGCACGCCTTCCAAGAATATGCAGTTTTCGACACGCTTTGACGTACAAAAGTACTACGCACTTATTTCTTACAATAACATAAAAGGACAATCCGAATGAGTTGCAACGCTGTCTTTAAAAGAACTTACGACAAACGGAGACATTTCAGGGAAATTCACCCTGTGATCCTGATAATTAATTGACACACAAAGAAAAAGCACTCAAGACAGTTTTATACATCCGTAGCTCAAAAATGTCAAACTGTTTTGACTAATCACTTTTCATTCATTTTGATTTGTACAAGAGGCATTCAATAAATAATGAAACTTCTTTTTCTCGGCCCGTTTCGCTTGAAAAAAATGTGTAATTTTTCGTGGAATTTTCCTGTTTCAACTCCTATAGTTCCATGAAGGTCCGATAGTTGGCGACGCTTTGCGTAGCCTTCAAAATGGCGTCTGTAATGAAAGGGTGCGTTCCAAGCATAGCCTTTTTTTTTTTTTTTTTTTGGCAGAAAACCAGAGCATCACATATATTCATTAAAGCCTGCAGAATGTCTACGGAGACCTGGCAGTGAAGAAAAGCAGGGTGAGTCGTCGGGCGAGGCGTCTGTCTTCATCGCAACAATGTTGCGCAAACGTGTCCAATCTCCAGCGTGCCGGTCTGTCGCATACTGCTGTACTGCCCCCAAGAAACTGCAGAAAGGACCTCAGAGTATTCGTCGCCACAAAAATGCTAACGAACTTATCGTTCTCCAAGACAATGCAGGGACTCACAAAACATTTTTAGTGGACCGTTCTTACTCATCCACCCTACTGCCCGGACTCCGCACCTTCCGACTTCCATCTGTTTGGCCCAATGAACGATGCACACCGCGGGAAGCAGTACGTGATTATGGGAAGATTATTCATTCAGCAAGAACTTGGCTCCGACGTTGACCAGTAGAGTGGTACCATGCGCGCATACTGGCCATCCTATCAAGGTGGCGTATGGCCGTAGCATTGAACAGAGTTTATGTTGAAAAATAGGATTTTGTAGCCAGAAGATGGGGGAATAATAAAGTGTACTGGACTCCTGAATTAAGCCACGCCGCTTCCAGAAAAAAATTGTTGCATTACTTTTTGAACGCCCCTCGTTGATTAACATACGAAGGATGGTTGGTTGGTTTAAAAGAGGGAGGGAAGGGACCAAACTGCGATGTCATAGGTCCTTGTTCCCAGTAAAATAATTACAGAACGGAAAGAAAGGGAGGAAGGCGTACAGCACAATAACAAGAGAAAGGAAGAACCAGCAGAACGACAGAAGGACAACCAACGCTACTATGGACAAAAACAGGAAAAGAAAACCAAAGAGAGAAGCAAGAACAGATAGAAGGGGTAAAAACAAGAGAGCGTATGACCGTGTCTGGCCGACCACGAGATTAAAAAGGAAAAGCCAGCCACTCTGCGACGCATTAAAACATCCATCCTAAAAGCATTATTAGAGTACCCAACACAAAGGGACAAAGGACATGCGCTAAAACTTATATGGAACCACCGACGCGTATAAAACATAAAACTAATTAGCCGATGAGGCGTTGACGGCTAAAATTAATGGCAACGAGTCCTGTAACTGAAAAGTCCGTAGCAGGGCAGCCAAAGGACAGCTCACCCAGATATGGGCCACGTCGGCCGGGCGCCGCACCGACACTGAGGTGGGTTATCACGGCGCAGGAGGTAGCCGTGTGCCACCCAAGCGTGGCTAACGCGGAGCCGGCAGAGAACCACAGAGTCCCTGCGAGAGGCCCGCATGGAGGACTGCCACACACTCGTAGTCTCCTTAATGGCACGCAGCTCGTGCGTGCTGAGGTTAAGCCAAAGCCGCAAAACCTTGCGGCGTAGTACTGAACGCATCTCAGTTGCAAAGAAGCCGATCTCCATAAGTGGTTTCTGCGTAGCCTGTTTGTCCAGCCTGTCAGCAAGTTCGTTGTCTGGGATTCCGACGTGACCTGGGGTCCAGACAAATACCACTGAACGACTGGACCGTTCCAGGACATAGATTGACTCCTAGATGATCGCTATCAAAGGATGACGAGGGTAGGACTGGTCGCGAACTTTTAAGCTGCTCAAGGAGTAAGTACACAGAAGAAACGTCTCCCCAGGGCATGCGGATGTGCTCAAGAACACGAGATCTAGCCACCAGCTCTTGGCAGTGAAAACACTGCAGCCATCGAGCTGTCGGTGTAAACCACATCGTGGCCTCGGTACTTGTCAAGAAGCGAAAGGATGTAGCAGCGGAAAGCCGCAGGGTTAACTGAGTCCTTAGGGCCATGTGAAAGGTCCAGGCGAAGCTGTGGCCTAGGTGTACACCAAGGAGGTGTACGTGAATGGACCTCAAGTATAGGTGGTAAAGGCAAGGACTCCAGTAAGAAGGGATCAGACACGAACTGCAATTGGAAGCCCTGACCTGGGCTGCCGATGCGGGAGATGAACTGCTGTGGGGTGGGAAAAGGAGACGGTGATTCGGATGCGCAGGAGAACTACGAACGTGTGCTACATAACTGGCCAGCAGTCGTGCACGCCTAACCTGCAGTGGAGGGTCTCCGGCTTCCACAAGGACACTAGTCACTGGACTCGTCCTAAAAGCTCCTGTCGCTAGGCGAACGCCACAGTGGTGCACTGGGTCGAGTAAACGCAACGCTGAGGGCGCCGCCGAACCATAAACCAGACTCTCATAGTCAAGGCGGGATTGAACAAGGGCTTTGTAGTCCTGCAGCAGTGTAGAGCGATCTGCACCCCAGTTTGTGTTGCTCAGGCAGCGGAGGGTATTGAGGTGCTGCCAGCACTTCCGCTTAAGTTGACGAAGGTGAGGAAGCCAAGCCAATCAGGCGTCGAAAACCAGTCCTAAGAATCGGTATGTCTCCACTACAGTGATTGGATCGTCATTACGGTAAAGTTCTGGTTCTGGGTGAACGGTACGACGCCGACAGAAGTGCGTAACACATGACTTTGCTGCCGAAAACTGGAAACCGTGGGCTAGAGCCCATGACTGCGCCTTGTGGATGGCTCCCTGTAGGCGCCGCTCATCAACACCAGTGCTGGTGGAGCAGAAGTCGTCTGCATACAGAGAAGGCCCTACAACTGTTGCTAGACCATTAATGGCCACTAAAAATAGAGAGATACTCAATACAGAGCCCTGCGGGAGCCCATTCTCCTGGATGGGGGGAGGGGGGGGGGGGGCGGGGGATCTATGTGAGGCACCAACGTGGACACGGAAAGTACGAAGCGACAGGAAATTCTGGATAAAAATCGGGAGTGGGCCTCTGAGTCCCCACTCGTAGAATGTGGCACGGATATGATGTCGCCACGTCGTCTCATACGCTTTTCGTAAATCACAAAAGACAGCAACCAGGTGTTGGCGTCTGGAAATGGCTCTTCGGATGGCAGACTCAAAGGACACAAGATTATAAGTGGTAGAGCGACCCTGGCGGATGCCGCCCTGACATGGAGCCGGTAGGCCACATGACTCCAGGACACATCCCAACCGTCGACACATCATACGTTCCAGCAGCTTACACAGAATGTTGGTTAGGGCGATGGGCCGATAGTTAAGCACATCACTGATGGTTAGGGGGGGGGGGGCGTTGCTCCTGAAACAGGTGGTACAGGAGCGACAGGGAGGGAAGTGCCCCCACCGTCTAGGAGGCAGGTGTAGACTCTGAGAGGTGACTGGCGTTGCCAGAGCTGATGAGGCTAGAAATGTAGTGGTGGCATAAGACGATGTCATGTGTACAGGATGTAGGTGTTCAAATTTCCTCTTCGCCTCAGTGTACATCAGTTGGTCCAGGGGCTTGTACTCCATGATTTTCCTTTCTTTCTGGAGAATCCTGCAGTCTGGCGAGCAAAGCGAATGGTGCTCTCCACAGTTGACACAGATGGGAGGCGGGGCAATGGAGTCTTGGGATGTGATGGTCGTCTGTAATCTCAACATGTGATGCTGGAAGTACAGTGGGAAGACATATGACCGCAATTCCAACATTTAAAGCACCACATTGGGGCAGGGATAAACGGTTTTACATCACAGTGGTAGACCATCACCTTGACCTTCTCGGGTAATGTATCACCCTCGAAGGCCAAGATGAAGGCACTAGTAGCAACCTGATTATCCCTCGGACCCTGGTGGACATGCCGAACGAAAGCTACACTTCGCCATTCTAAACTGACACACAGCTCATTGTCGTTCTATGAAATATCATACCCTGCACCATATTTAAGCTCTTATGGTGCGTCCCCTAACTTGTCACAAGCGAGTAATGCCCGTGATTTGGCAGAGGATGCTGTTTTGATCAAGGCTGACCTAGATCTCATTTTGGACAAGCCCTCCAGCTCCCCAAACTTTTCCTCAAAATGCACCACAAAAAACTTCATCGTCATGAAAGATTCCCAATCAGTTCTCGAACATACAAGGTACCAGTGCGAATAAGAGTCGCTACCATACTTAGCCTGACGTTCCTCCCATGGTGTGGCCAGGGAGGGTAACGATTTGTGGTTTTACTCTTGGGCACTGAATTGAGCCCGTGAACACAGAGACTGCTGGTGTTTGACCACCAGCAAGAGATGACGTGCTACGCTTCATCCTGTATCATCCACCCTGATGCCACCCACTCCGACCAGGGGCCCTCCCCACGGGTGCCACCCAGCTGCAACAAAGGCCACCTGGCAGGATGGCAATTGCCAGGAGACCCGATCCCCCCCATTGGGAAGGACATCTAGTCATCGGCATACGTGGGGAGTTAACGGTGCAGGCAGCGATCCCTGCGTGGTCAGGAGGCTACAACCAACAAGGTACATGGCGGTCCCACCACAACGGACTGGCTACTGTTCTGGACATTAGGTACAACGAAACAAACAAGTCCATTATTATCGTCAGCGCAGAAAACGATACTGCACAGTTGATGCAAAAATACGCACCCAAAAGGGTGACCTCGTCCAACAGTTGGAGACAGAGCAGAAGTGCGGATGCACGTCGACGAAGGATGCGATAGGTCTCAATGCATGATGGACACAATGCACCATTTAAGGCGATCTTCCCCATTATGAAAAATGAGGTCAAACCCTACAGGGGACCATGAATTCAACCTAACTAGTTCTTTAACACAATGCACAACTATGTGGCTATCGGACTGCTCGTTGAATATTACAGCCACTCCACCACATAGAGGGCAAGTAGCACTTGCTATAACCCATTGTCTGACTATCGGCCTGTGACACAATAGCGATCATGGAATCTGAAACGTGTGAGATTGCTTTTAATCGCCTCTTACGGCAGGCAGGAATACGTGGCTATTCTAACCCCCGGACCTGCAAGGGAGGGGGGGGGGGGGGGGTACGATGAGTGCCCAGAAAGTAATCCAACGCATTTTTTTCAGCCAAAACAATGCTACGGACGCAACACGTTACGTGTGTATTATTTGAAGTCTCCTGAGTGAGCGCGCCAAGTTTCCGTCACTTCTGACAGATAGCACAGCTGCAAGACAAGTTTCAAAATGGCACCTGTAGGTGATATACGTTACAAGCAACGTGTCGTCATTGAATATTCACAAACGGTTGTGCAAAGTCTATGGAGCATCTGCTGTCGACAGAAGTACTGTTAGTCGCTGGGCACGGAGGGTAAGGTCATCAGAAGGCCGTTCGACGGAGCTCCACGATTTACAGTGGTCGGGGAGACCGTCCTTGGCTGCCACACCTGATGCAGCGAGCGATGTCATTCGCGAGGACAGACGCATTACGACTCAGCAGTTGGCGCTGCATGTGTCAATCAGCAAAGGAAGTGTGGATGTAATTATCGGCACTCTTGGACATTCAAAAGTGTTTGCAACATGGGTCCCGCCGGGAAGCACAAATCGCACAGAAAAAATAATTGTCTTGATTTGTTGCAACGTTCTGAAGCTGAGGGGGAAGCCGCCTTGTCCCGGGTTGTGACAGGCGATGATACCTTGGTTCAACTTTTTGAGCCCGAAACAAAACGACAGTATGTGGAATGGTGCTATTCCCACTCCCCACAGACGAACAAATTCAAAGCAATGCTTCCGCCGGTAAGGTCATGATCACCGTGTTTTGGGACTGTGAAGCTGTGATTCTCATTGATGTGATGCCAAGAGGCGGTACCAATAATTCAGAAGCATATGTCAACACATTAACAAAACACAAGATGCGCTTCCAGCGACTTCGGCACCACAGCAACCCAGGAGATGTTTTTCTGTAACATGATAACGCTCGGCCCCACGTAAGTGTGAGGACTGCCAAAGACATCGCACAAAAGAGTTGGACAGTGTTATCCCAGTCACCCTAAAGCTCTGACCTAGCCCCTGACTCACTTGTTTGGGCCATTAAAATATAGCATTCGTGGAAGCATTTCGAGATCGATGAGGAGATGATTCACACAGTGAAGCACAGGGATTGGTACCGACAGGGCATACATGCCCTTGTTTCACGTTGGAGGAAGGCCATAGAACCGGATGGAGATTACGTGGAAAAATACGGTGTGTAGAAAAAACCCACCGTTCTTTTGTGTGTGTAATAATAAATTGTTAAAGAAAAAAATGCGAAGCATTACTTGCTGACCTACCCTCGTAACTAAACTTACGCAGATCGTGGACACACATTTCTTGTATTTGGTAAATGTGTAACAGTGGTTGTAAGAGGGGATTTCACTGCCTTTTGTTTACTGTACTACGATAAACCTAATGCATGTTATAAGTACTTCTTTGTGTGAGCTTTCACAATCTGTGACTAGTTGCAGTTTATGAGACAGGGCGTTCAGAACGAAATAGAAGCAAAATTGAATCACACAAATATGGGAGAAGATGTTCTGAGAATTTGCAAGTGGCTGACACACGTAAAAGCGGGTGCAATTATATGCAGTGTCCATCTGAAAGTGGAGGAGTACACGCAGGCACAACAGCGCCGGCGTAGCAGAAACAGTGATTCTGGAACAATACGGGGAAAAGGCTGCATACAGTATAAAAGGCGAGGTACAGTTGGGTGAATGTGGTTTTTCCTTCCAGTATTTGCCCTGTTAGAGAAAGATGTACTGAAAGCTTTAGTTCTGCAGCGAGGAATTCGCCGAAGGATCCTAAAACACGACGAAACAAGACTCTAATGAAACTCTAGCTTGTATGTGCCCTGCGGGCTGTAGCCAGAGTTACTTTTTCCTCTTAATTATTTTCCCCACAGCTAGAGGAAACCACGCTAGCAGTTAAAAAGAGCTGATTTGAGGATGTAGTGAGACATCAGTATGACGCAGCGTTTGAGTTAATTTTTTCGACAATAGAAAGGCGAAAAGCGAGCTTACTCTAGTAGGAGATTTTTAGTAACAAAGCAATTACGCCATTGTTGAGAAAATTTAACTTTCCAAGGATTAAAAAACCGAAACTTTTTAGGTGCGAAATGGAGGCAGTCTTCAGTTTAACTTCTAAAACCTCTCCGGGCTTGGGACGTAGAATGAGACAGAACTCTGGTTTCGTGGCAGTACGACACGGTTGGTATTGCCCTCAGCTGGGACGGCTGACTTCGAAGGCAGCTCTCGTCCGTAGCGGGGACTGACGGAATGTAAGTTTAGAATCCAAAGAACAGTACTTCTAAGTGTGCCTTTGATGGCAGCCAGCTACGCCATCAGTGCTCTGCTTACGTTACATCAAGTGCGGCGAGAGTAACTTGCAACACTGGCACGTTAGGACGAACGGAACTTGATTCAGCATCATATTCGGTTTAACCTACCTATGTTCGACAGCGCAGTCACAGTTCCATGGATAACTGCAACTTCTCTTTCGAGCTACACAATCACTGCTATTAATGCACAGGTAGGTTGAGGTAAATACATTAGGAAAGGCAGATGGTGTTTAGAAAATTACAATTCCCTACCTAGTTTCCCAATCGTAATTTAAGTTATCTTAATTTCATCGTAGTCAATATTTAGCAGGGCACCAAATAATTTCATGTTATACATTTTTCACTTTTTGAGCATTTAAACTTTGGTAATACATTCAGAGTCTCAAAAATAATGGTTTTAAATACCACAGTTAGGAAACCTTTTATAACGGTCTAGGGTTTAGAACAAAAGAATTGTAAATACCCCAACTTAAGTGTCACTGCTTGCGCCGAAAATTTGCTAAGCGTTAATATAAACCGTAGTGCACATTTAAACCAGCGCTGATTCTTACGGGTCGATCTGTCACGTTATTTCTGTTTCTTCACAACATTATGAATCGTCCGCCCGGTCATTGAAGTGTTTGTCCTCTTTCTGTAGCCGGCCGCGGTGGTCTCGCGGTTCTAGGCGCTCAGGCCGGAGCCGCGCGCCGCGCGACTGCTACAGCCGCAGGTTCGAATCCTGGCTCGGGCATGGATGTGTGTGAGATCCTTAGGTTGGTTAGGTTTAAGTAGTTCTAAGTTCTAGGGGACTGATGACCATAGATGTTAAGTCCCATAGTGCTCAGAACCATTTGAACTCTTTCTGTTGTCTTTGCAGTTGTAATACTATACATTGGTTACGTAATACGAGTCATGTGGTAAGAATACATTAGGGTCGCAAGTAAACATGATGAACGGTGATAGCAGGCGAGATACCACATAGACGTCTCGTAGAAATGAAAACAACAAATAAACGGGTGTGACCTATGTTACAACAAAGGAATTAAAAGAGTCAAAACTTGTTGAACGGAACGTAACTTCAAAAACATTAAAAGCATGTATGACAGGGCACAGGGGAATATGTGATTGTGAAACTGTTGCCTTCATTTGTGACAAATTATTATGTTTTCATCAAACGTTTGCGGTTCCCATTCGAAAGTGGCGCAGTGTTTGGCACACTGGACTCTTATTCGGGAGGACGACGGTTCAATCCCGCGCCCGGCCATCCTGATTTAGGTTTTCTGTGATTTCCCTAAATTGCTCCAGGCAAATGCCGGGATGGTTCCTTTGAAAGGGCACGGCCAACTTCCTTCCCAATCCTTCCCCAATCCGATGAGACGCATGACCTTGCAGTTTGCTCCCTTCCCCCAAACAACCCACATCGCAATCGAAAGCAACTAGCTTATGGCTACTAACAGAGTAGCTGTACAGAATCAATTGTCATTATAGGTCCCTATCTTACACCTCTCTGTTACAAACGGAGATTACACCACGACACAGACACAAATTTGAATAAAGCGAACAGCACGAGAGAGGTTTGAACATGACTCGCCCGCATGGCAGTTCAACACTATAACCACGATGCCGTGGCTCTTGCAGATTGCTCAGTGTTGCAGTCGTTAAGCTTAGACCGTTCACTGTTTCTATTTTTCACCGTTCAATAACTTCAACAGACCTCCTTCCTGTGTTCACGCTTGGGCGGTGTTCAGATTTTGAAGGGCTGTTTACTGGAGCCCCTTACGACTAAATCTGAGAGAGGTGCGATGGTGTGATTCCCTTGTTACCATCTTGCTTATCGCAGCGTTCCCATTATAACGTGACAGTTTTGTTCGACCAGTTCCAACACAAAACCGATCATGTTGGCCACGGTTCTGCCCTCTTCAGCCTTTGACTTCATTAGGGGAGAGATACTTGAGGTAAAGCTTTACTCTTAACACGATGAGCAACAGTTCATACAAATGAAGCAGGTGTCTGTCATCAGTGTTGACTTTGCTCCTTTTGGATTCGGCTGGTGCTAGCCGTCTGTTGTCGGACGCCAGCAGCCAAATTCGAAAGGCAGAGAGGCAACACTAATGATACACGTTGATTGATGGACATATACATTTTAGTGTAAGCAAATTGCGAATTTTATTGCCAGTGAATGATAATACTCCTCATATTGTAACCGAATTTAAGTTGTTTTATTCTGTAATGATAGTAATGCAGTTATTGGTGTGTGTATATCATTGTACATACTCAGCACCCGAAACCGATAGTTGTCTGTATAAATAAATTACGGATTATGTATGATCATGAAATCGAAATCTTACAAAAACTCTGAATATTCTGGAGCCACCGGATGTTATAATCCATAGATCTGACAATAAACACAAAATTCTAAATGAAATCTTAGAATTCAGTAATTCGAGATTCTTTGCCAGAATAAGTAAGTGTAAATGGAAGAAGGTTAGTGTAGATAAGGATATCTGTACATATGTCATGTAACAATTTTTTGGGAGTGGGTGTAAATGATGCTAGAAGATTATCTCAGTTTGGATGGAATTTCCTTGCTACTGCAACTAGTAAGAACATTCACTGTATGAAGTACCCGAGCGGTGTCGTTTTGGGATAATCCCTTTTGTCGGCATTACTTAGGTAGTGAGCTTACTTTTCCCTAAATGGTACCAGGTATTTTCTCGACATTAAGAGGGTACTTTGGACAGTTTGTAAATGGTATTCACATACCTTAGGTGGAACTTTACTGAAAATTGGCGCGGTTAGTAATAGTTCCAGGGGTAATTTCAAAGAGGAAGCAGCTCACAGTCGGTTCCAAATAGTGAAAGAGGCGGTATCTACAGCTACTTTAACACTGTTCCACAATTCACTGAATCACTTTCAGACAGTTTCTCGACCTCTACACCGTAATAGCACAAGGGAAAAATGAACACGAATCTCAGTTCGAATTGTGATTTCTCTTGTTTTATAAGGATTCTCATTTCTCCACTTTCAATAAAATATTTTGGTATTCGGAGGAGAAAGTTTGTGATTGAGATTTCGCGACAAGATCTCTGTTTTTAATGATTGCCACCCCAACTTGCTTTATAACACCCGTGACATTGTCTCTGCTATTTCGCAATAATACGATACAAACTGTCTTCTCTCGAACTTTCACCGTATCCTCCGTCAATCGTATCTAGTACGGCTCTCATAACCTGTAGCAGTACTGAAGGAGAGAGCAGACAGGCGTAGTGTAGGCAGTCTCTTTAGTACATTTGTTGCATCTTCTAAGTTTTTTTTTTTTTTACTTAATCTTCCCCGTGCGCAGTGAAACTCAGATATCATGGCACACTTTCTTCCGCCCAATCGGGCGGGCGAGGCGCTAGCTCGCGCCAGAGGGCGTGTGTATGGACAAGTGGCGGAGCCAGCGCCAGCACTGCGACGCGCTTGGAGGGATTGTTGAGTTAGGAGCGCCACAAGTCCGCAGTAAACGCTGCGAAGAAGCAGACGCGTTTCTGCCTTAGTGAACATGGCATTCTGCGCCCATATCCGTATGTTGGAAGCTGTGTCGTGGTGACTTGTTTTCGTTTACTAGGTTTATTTACAAGTCAAAGTGTTTCGAGTGTGTGCAAGCAATGACAAAGTGGCCAATTCGACATAACCCGACCAAAACACATACCATACTTTTTCAGCACAGACATCGGACCAGGAACAAAATTCAAAATACTGCAGACATTCGACTGACCCTATGGAACACGCCACTGACACTCGCATACTCCGCTAAGTACCTAGGAGTGTTCCTAGACAAGTATCTAAACTGGCAGACGCACATCACCTACCTCCTCAACAGAACAAGGAGAAGACAAGAACTTATACGACGCCTGGAGACGGCCCTGCATACTTACAAGACCTTCGTCATGCCGGTCCTGGAATATGCAGCCGCACCCCTGGCCGGTCTAGCAAAGAGCCAGACAGAAAGACTCTACAGAACAGAAACACGACTACTCCGTAGTATCACCAACCATCCTCCCCCCTCCCTCCCCACAGACACCGAGCAATGGCGTGTATGACATCACAGACATAGAACCGTTACAAACTCGACTGACCAAATTACGCGCCAACTGTAGTAGGCACATACTGACATAACGACCAGACATGGAGGACTTATTGACCTCTCCAGGCCGGGAAAAGAGACGCCCAGTGAGTAAAGTGGCTCAAAATACGTCTTCCCACTTCCCAGACATTGCCCCCACTATCACACTCCCACCCATCTCGACGCCAGGCAATAGGCAACGGCGCACACACACACACACACACACACACACACACACACACACACACACACACACACACACACACAACGATCACTTACATACAAACATGCAATACTCACCGACAAGCAACGTACAAGGACAACCTGCACCCTGTACCCCCCTTATATTCTCCATGTAGTTGCATTAACTCTTGTAATCTATAGTTAAGCCAATATATAACTCTGTACCCCATACCACAGTACAACCTATATGAGATGTCTGCCATAACGGAAGTCAAAATCTAAAAATTGACCAGTAAAGTAACATAGTAATATTAAGTAACATAGTACTAAGTACCTTTAGATGTAAGTCCCTTTAGATCCAAATCTATGCTCTCCCTTATCCTTCCTATGAAAATTCGTTAAACGCAAAGAGAAACTTTACCAAATATTAAAATCTGTAGCAAGTATCTCCTGTAATCTAAGCAAAGTCACTAGATAGCCCTGTACTCCATACAACCATGCAACCAAGATGAGACTATCTGCCATTGGCAATAATAACATAACAGTAAAAGATAACATAATACTAAATCCCCTTAGAAATAAGTGATGTTAGATCTAAATTTAGGTTTTTCTCTATCCTAATATGGTTTTTCTCTCTCTTCTCTATCTTTTATGTTTGTCTCTGTCTTTCTATGAATATCTGTAAATGTTAAAATCAAAGTAATGTAAAAACTCTAAATTGTCAAAGTGTTTATGATTAGGTTGTGCTGTTGTTGGCTGTAATTGTCGCAGTCGCAACACGAAAAGGTCGGAAATAGTGCTTCATGCTTTCTCTCGCGTTGCAAGTCTGCAATGGATTTGGTTGTCGAAATGCTGCAGGAAAGACGCTGTAAATGTTGCAAATGCTAGAACATGCTCTCGTAATTTCTGACAGATTTGCGCTCCGAACTGCTACGTTTACTGTGGGAATAAGTGCTTAAGAGCGATGCATTTCCGCCTTGAAATTTGTATTTTAGTATTAGCGTTAGTGCCGGCACACCGGGTGTAACATTGAAAGAGAAAGAACCTTTCAACAAATGTGAGATCCATAGAAGAGGCATAGAGATTCTGCGGACGTTTTTCCGACGGAAGAAGAGCGCTGATAAATGTACGGATGAAGTTGTTTCAAATGAGTCAGATAAAGATAACTTAGAGAATTACGCAGTGGAATTACAGTGGAGATACGCTTTTATGAAAAACATGTCAATAAGTTTGCAAGTATTAAAGATCTTCGAAGTCTTATCAACGCACGCCTTCACAGAAGAAAGTAATTAAAAATTAACTTTTATTTCGTGACATTAATCGAATGCCCGGCAAAATAGTTTCACCCCGCCAAATCAGAAGTTTGTTACAGGGATAAAAACTGGTTCTACGACTCAAAGAGGATTTTTTTTTGCAAGTCTATTCCTTTGCGTACCTTTGCGCAGAACAGTTACAATTTTTCAAGAAAAGATTCGGATGTCCTCTACCTCCAGTGTCAACCTTGCATTCTAAGATAAACCGCAGATTCAGTTGCCAATTGGAATTTTGAACAATGTTCTTGTTCGATTAGCTAATTCAAATGCTTTCTACAAATAAACACTGGTATAATATCTTGAGTGAAAACAACAGTGTCCACCTGTTAGCTGAAGTTACTTTAAACATTGATGAATACAAAATGAAAATGAGCGTTACTTGTTAAATTTCTCTAAGACTCAACTTAGAAAAGTGCAAGCTCATTTCGTACATTTACTTTCACAGAAAACTGCAAAATCGTACTGTGTTTTCGTGCTTTTTTTGATTCGATAGATGCTTGAATTTTTTTTAAGTCGGCAGTGTGTTTATATGTTACTCGATGTAGAGGTGGCAGTCTAACAATACCAGCATGGAAATGAAGTCCCGATGCTTCTTGAGAGAACGTAGGAGAACAATGCAGGAGACCCGTACCACCGTACTAGGCAAGGTCCTAATGAAGCTGGTTTGCCGTTGCCTTACTTTGACCGTAATTATGATGATGATAATGATGATGAAGACGACATATTAAAGTAAAAACTACAAAGTACCATAAATACATCACAAAGGCGTGGCCCACACGGTTATAGCGCTGTTCCCGAGGCAGACACTGTTCCTTGGTGACGTCACACCATCAGCCACTAACAGCACAAAACGCTTACTGCCCACCTTATTTATCTACGGAACTTGACAACATCGACTAGGGGGAGACTGCAGCGAGGTCAACCGGGAGCAGCGGCAGTGAAGCGATGGTTCGGCGTCCGTACTGGAGGGCGCATGGGCCGTGCTTATCTTCATATTCGGCATGCTTGGACAAGGCGTGGCCACAGCCATCAGCCAGTAATGGGAGTGTATTCGTTAACGGCCTCCGAGAAAAACGGACTGGAGAATGCCGTAGAACTGAGCAGCGTGATACAACATCAGACACGAAAGGTGAGAGCGGGGCATGGCCAGCAGTACACAGACATCGTCGACCTGGGTAGCTGACAGTGTTTTCTCGAATCTGTTAATGGCAAGCACAGAGTATTAGACCGATTAATTTACAGTGCATACGGAAATTAGCTTGCGTCTGCTGCGTTTGTATAGAAGCACGGCGAGGCCGTGAAAGATATTATTAGCTGAACTGCACAGCTGGGCCATGGTTTAAGAGCGTAATAATTTGATTTTGAAATTACAAACACAGAAAAACCATTGTTCCATACGTGTACACTAGTGATAAGTTATTGTGCACTGTTCTGTTTTCCTTACAGTCCATATAGTGGTTAGTTCTGTGTTGTTGTGTTGTCTTTTGGGGATGGTCTCTCAGATGCTGAAGGTTGATGGTAGTAGATTTTAGATCTTTCTGTGGGCCGGTTGCTTGCCTTAATGATTCAGTGTGCCCACTTTTAGGGCATGTGTTTTAGAATAAGTTCCGTTATATATTATTATTGTTTAATTTATGTCTGGGCGAAATATTGTTTTATTTCTGGAATCAGCAGTTTTCTGAATTCATTGTTCATGTTACTGAGCGCCAATTTTTAATTGTCTTACGCGCTCGAATGTTGTAATCTATTGTTTAACAAAGAAGTCGTTTGCTGTTAGCTCACGCTCTCACAATCCTACCCAAACTCCACACCATCCAAAATCTGCGCTACACCCGCATCCTTTTCTATCTGATGGGTCCAATTTAAGTTATTCGTAATTCTACCCCCAATTTATTTAGTTGAACTGACAACCCTTAAATGACATTTACTGCGCGACTGAAGGTTAACGGACTTTCTCAATACTGATGTCTACGTTCTCATTTTTTATTGTTCTGACTCAATTGCCATTTCTCACGCCATGCTGCCGTCTTGTACAAATAATTTAATAATTCAGTTTGATCTATTGATGACTTTACTCGACAGTAAACGACGACATTGTCTGCAAAAATCTAAGAATGCTGCTCAGATTTATTGCAAAAAATAGTCTATGGTGCTGAAAAAAAGCAGAGTGCCTACAGTAACACTTCGTTGGCGATCCACATATATTTCTTCATTTTCACTAGATGACTTCCCGTAAGTTACCACGAAATGTAACCTTTCTGACAGGATGTTCCATAAGCAAGCAGTTTTATTACAAGTTGCTTGTGAGTGACCGTGTCCAAGGGTCTCTGAATATAGAATTATAGAATCTATTGAGATCTCCTGTCGACACCATTCATTACTTAGTGTGAACAAAGAGCCTGTTTCTCAAGAACGATACTTTCTGAATGTTTAAACACAATATATGGTCCAAAATCCGACTAGCAATCGATGTTACCGATATAGATCTATAATTCAGCGGCTATTTCGGTTCTTATGTTTTGGTGTGATCTGTGTAACTTTCCAGTCCTTAACTGCTAAACTTCCGTCGAGTGAGCGGATGTATATAACTGCTGAAAACAGTGCTACTTCATCAGCCTAATCCGATCGGAAGCCGACTGGTACACAAACTGAACCGGAAGACTTGTTTTCGTTGACTTTAGTTGCTTCGCTTCACCGAGGGTATCCACTTCTAAATTGCCTATGTTCGCAGCTGCTCTTAATTCGAATTCTGAAATATTTACCACATTGTCTCTGGAGAAGGAATCTCGGAAAACCCGATTTGGTAACTCCGCTTTAGTAACACTGTTGTCGGTAACATTACCATTGCTATCATTCAGCGAAAGTATTGATTATTTTAGCTGCTCTTGTACTCCACAAATGATCACAATCTATTTGGATGTTGTGCCAGATTTCGAGACAGTTTCGACGAGCAAAACCATTAAAAAGTACCTCGCACTGAATACCATTTATCTAACCGAAACAGGTGTGACAGAGGCAAAAATCAGACAAACTGTGACAACACGCTGATCGGCTGAAATTTTCTGTGAATTTTTGTGTTTTGTGGTCGTTCTGCAGCGGTGTGGAGCAGAGGCAACAGCCAGAGGTATGCGCAGATATCTGTATCAACACTGACCTTATAAAAGTCTGCGTCCACGTGGGTATCCACAAATAGTTACACGTTGCAAATATTACGATTATAATCCATTATGGCAAAACATGTAATAGAGAATAATGCTTATTATTCTTTGAGTCATTATTATTACACATTCGAGACGGAGTGTCGCCATATTGGCATGAATGTGCATTACATTGGAGATATCAGATTGTTGTTGATTTCCGTATGAGCTGAAGATCTTCCTGGTTTTCTGCACAATTACATATGCATCCTGCTTCGCCTGTACGAGCAGCTGCCTTACGTCTGAGTCATCCCTATTTCCTTTGTATCGGAGGTCACTTTCAAAGCTTTCTGCTTCTTCTTTTATGCACATCTTAACAGGAAATATTAAGTGAAGGTAGATCTGTCGAGTATCCAACTTATATAGAAGAACTTCTAGCGGGGTGGGGTAAATTGAATGTTAAACTTCTGCATTCACCTCCAGCCCATCTTCCTTCCCTGCTGCTTTACAAATCAGGATGGGCGATAAAATCGCAGCCAGCCAGGTGGCAATCGTCGAATGTCACGCAACGGAAACGAATTCTAGAGAGCAGGTGGCGGAAGGTGACTTGGAGGAGACCAGCGGTTTGCTGCAGCATCAGTGACGTGATATTTGCTTGTGCCACAAATTATCTTTATTTCTTATAATATGATTAGTCGAAAGCACTTGAACAGCACCAAAATAAGATCATAAACAGAGAATTACTAGCAAAACGTTACACAGCATGGCACGGTCTCCCTTCACACACCTCTGTAGAAATATCGGGAACTCACCCATGATGGGAAGAAAATATGGAAATCATTCCATATATTGTTCTGTCGCTCACTTTGCATACACAGCAGAAAAACAAGCTTCACTGCTAACTATCGACAACTATTCCGAACACTGATGGCAGAATGTGGAAAATTATGACGTAGCGAGGAAAGGACAAGATGGTACGTTGGTTGAATCCACAGTATTTATGAGACGTGAAAAAGACCCCAAACTTCTCCCTGACTTGACTGAATCAAGTAAGCAAAATGGGAAACTACGTGAACGCGACCTATCATGACCTGAACTCGTTCGTAACAAGAACGGCAGTAGATGTTGCACACTTGCTTCGGCGCACTTGCTCACAACAATCAGACTACGCAGCCGTGCTAAAATCAACCCGTGTGTCATGGCCCCGAGAAGAACTCCCGCAGTTGAGGTCGTTTCGCGGTCCTTCTTAGAAGTGGGGGAAAGCAAAGTTACACCTGAAAGTGACCATTCATACACCACCTCCTGTCGTAACATTTCCATCCTCATCTGAATCTAATCCCTACTCTATCATCTGCCGCCCCCACTTTTTAGTGAGTGCTATTCTCGCATCATATCTCTCTCTCTCTCTCTCTCTCTCTCTCTCTCTCTCCCTCTCTCCCCCTCCCCTCTCCCCCTTCCTCCCCCATCCCCCGGCCGTTTTCGACATCCTTAGAACGACGCTCTGTTACACATAGAGAGGGGAAATATCCAGTGGATTTGAATCATGGGCCACGCAACGCTATGAGTTTTTCTCTCCCTTTTCCATCCTATACTTCTCATGTCCACAAGTAGCTCTCTCTATCGACTGATAGGGAGAAGTTTTCTTTCGAATTAAAACACGCCAAAACTCGTTTTTGGCTCGGCGTGTGCCCATCTCCCTCAGCCAGGGGCACACCTTTGTTGCATTCCAGGTAACGTTCTGTTTCCGGACAGTGGAAGTTTTCGTCACCATTTGAAAAACCACACTGACATTACCGCCAGCACTGGACCTTTCCTCCCTCTGCCACGATGATATGTTAATTTTCAACTAGTCACGCAGCCTCACTTGATATTAGGAATAAAGGAACTCAAAAGAAATAAAAACACTTAACTCATCTTTCTTCCACTTAACTCACCTTTCTTCCAGCAGACTTCATTGCAGTCTCGTCAGTGTAAAATTAGCATGGTAGACTCTACATGGCGCCACCAGCATGACGCACAGATGAACCGTTTAGTCAATCTAAATGATACGAATCCATAACTAACTTTTCAAAATTCAGCCACAAAGTTAACTGGAAATCGCGCTAGGACACTTCACCGAATGAAATCTTCGATTCATCGTCTGACTCCTGTTTCTGTGTGACAGGACATAAATTAAGGTCAATTAAAGAATATTTCAAGTGGTTCAAGTGGCTCTGAGCACTATGGGACTTAACAGCTGAGGTTATCAGTCCCCTAGAACTTAGAACTACTTATACCTAACCAACCTAAGGATATCACACACATCCATGCCCGAGGCAGGATTCGAACCTGCGACCGTAGCGGTGGCGCGGTTCCAGACTGAAGCACCTAGAACCGCTCGGCCACTCTGGCCGGCTAACGAATATTTGATAAACGAACTATGTGAGTAATGTATAACAATAAGCAAGATGTGATAACTTTTTGCACGACTTCTTTTGGTCTCTCAGTATTGAAAAATATTTTGCACGCAATTTGAAAGAATCCGTTTCAGTAACTACGGCACAAAGATGTGACTTAAGGAACATATCAAGAATAAGGCATACTACGTTGTATTAAAATGTTCTCCGTCCATGGAATGAAAAGTACAATCCGACTTCAACAGTCGAAAACCCACGTCAGAACTCCAGCGTACTGAACGGGTTAAAATAGTTTATAATACTATGAAGTCCGCAGATGTTGATAGGATACTTGCAGCTACAGGTACGGTCGACATACGGATGGAATTTTTTTTGTGAATGCAGATCTCTAGCCATACTGATTCGGTAATTTTATTAGGTGATACCATGAAGTACAGAAAAACGTTACGGACGAAGATGATCTGGTTTCCCGAAGGGAAAATAAGTGGAAAAATACCAGAGAAGCGATTCTGATATTGCGCTTAGTAATAGAAATAAGACTGAAGCACCTTCCGAATACCTTCCTAGCAATTGTGGACCAATAGAAAACCAACAGTCTGCTGTGGAATGAAATTATCTGTCTTCACAAAGTTAGATCGAGGCAGGCGAATAATTTACAATATCTACAACACCCAAATGATAGTAGTGGAAGATGTATGAAACTGCAGCTAGTGAAATCTGAGCCCATACAAAAGTCTGTGAAATTTCTTCTCAATATATCTGGAGACTGTTCACTAACTCACAGTCTACTTGCACCTCGAAATTCCCCAGCATTCGAAACCTTGAGCGGAGTGACACTTCCGTGGAAAATATTTCTGCGGGGCTTGAGGCTCTTGCTGGAATTAGTGGTTGTCCACAGGTAGTCTGTCTGTTGTGAGTTGGCGAGGACAGCGAATGTGAGCCGAAAGAATCTTGTTGTATTGACACACTGATCTGTAGCTTAGCTCGAGGTCAAGCCAGGTTGGAATGTAACAGACTGTTTGTCAGTTGGGGAAGCCAACGAACGTGAAAGAAAAAGCTCCCGACAAATGTAAACAAACTCCATCTCCACACAACTGTCACTACATACAAAATGTCACAAACGTGATTCCTCATCCATCTCTGTGGACGACCGCTTGAAGAATAATTGTTACTACAACACTAACTGCGGTATGCCATGTGACCACAATGAAGGTTACTAGCAAACAAAGAGAACCAAAGTAGACAGGACTGTGATCTGGCGCTGCTGAAAGTAGAAATCAACGTATTGCCGAGGAACACTTACGACCAAAGAAAGCAAGGCGCTTTGTTCAAACGAGCATTTATGTGGAGCTCTAGATGACGCTCGCTTATAAGTAATTACGACAATGAATCAGACACAGAGCATGAAAGAGACTACAATTTCTAAAATCCACACATCAACAGGAGTTTGTGTCACTCCATAGTTAATGCCGGTGTTTTGCTCTTGTGATTGTTCCTGTACAGATCGGAAGGTCACCCCTAACGTTGTTTGTAAAGGTACACACGGTTACCATGAGCGCTACCTAAAGGTAGAAAGCTGCAATATAATAGATTTCAGCATTCCGTTTGAAAGTAAAGAACCAGTAGAGACGCATCCGAGACCCCTGTGGGACAGTAGAGTGAACACCCATCATGCCACGAAGAACAGTAGCGCCCAGAGATCAGTTTTGTATCATACTACGGAGGAGGAGGAGGAGGAGATTAGTGTTTAACGTCCCGTCGACAACGAGGTCATTAGAGACGGAGCGCAATATTGGGTGAGGGAAGGATGGGGAAGGAAAGCGGCCGTGCCCTTTCAAAGGAACCATCCCGGCATTTGCCTGAAGCGATTTAGGGAAATCACGGAAAGCCTAAATTAGGATGGCCGGAGACGGGATTGAACCGTCGTCCTCCCGAATGCGAGTCCAGTGTGCTAGCCACTGCGCCACCTCGCTCGGTTATCATACTACGAGCAGGCGTGTGCACCGTAGTCAAAGTGATGTGCTGCGACATGGAATCGGTTCCAACTGACAGGTTGTGTTGTGGAATTTCACCCCACAGGGCCGTCCATGTTCGACAGGTGGACAGGATGATCGATATCTACACTTCAGGGTCAAAGGAACTGTAGGCTGAGTGCTCCAGAATTTCGGCGTTTCCGGAGGCTCCAGAAGGACATGTATGGCATCAAACTGAATTGAATTCGGCCTTTGAAGAGGTTCCAGGACGTCATGTATTGTATTAAACTGTTAGGAAACGATTACATGATACGAATCTCCATTCCCATGGGGAGCACTACGTCATACACAACACCGTGGACTCCATTACAGGTGAGTAACAAAACATGCAGAACGGACGCCCCAGAGCTGGTGTCGGGTGTTAAGGACGAAACTCTGATCTATTTGTACCATGGTAATCGCAGAGAACGTGTCTGGAGACAGTCTGATGTTGCACAGCAGAATAGTAATTAAGTGCTGGAATAAAATTTTGTTGGTACCGGCTGGAGTGACAATAAATGGAACACATCCACCAGGCATGCACCAGTGACGTAACCAGTGTCAACATCAGAAGGACTGAAGTAGACAAGGAGCTTATTGCTTCATTGTATGAGAGAGGGCGCCAGGAAACGCCTGGTTCAGCACAGACTACGGTGCAGAGCAGGCAACTCTCTTCTGTAACGAGGCTGCATGAAGTAACTCCACCTAAGAACGACCCAAGAACGCCTTTCAGGCTGCAAACATTTCACAGAGGAACGCTTTGAAGCCTCTAAGTTGAATATAAGTCCAGCCAAGGGTACTCACAGACTCTTAAAATATGAACGTACATTTGATCACAGTGGGAATCTCTTGATCGACTCCTATAAAACCCTCGGCCCCCTTCCATTCATTCTCGGAGTTAGGCATCACAGATGCTGATGGAAAGTGTGCTCTACTAGTTCCAGGATGCTCTGGTGAGTGCAACGAGGTGTCCACACTCGCCACCACCCTGCAGTCCTCTGCCACAAGTCTGCAGCCGTCTGGCTATGGAAGGAACTTAGACTCTGCAGGCTGGTTCACAACTGTGATTGACTGAAGATGAACGATCTTCTGTGAATGAAGAACTAATCTGTCGGTCTGCAAGATGTTCAACTTGGGAGCAGGGCATCTTTGCCGCTATTCATGGGCACTACCAGGACCGCCTTACTGGCTGTATACTGGGCCCACCTCACGGGCTGTCCATGTCGCTGTTTAGTTTTTCAGCCAGACGCTACCTTGACAACGGACACCAGAGATATGCAGATTTCTAGGGCCGAGCCTAACCACAGCTTCACTCAAAGAGGGCGCTCAGGCTCCGACAGACGTGCAGAGCCATGGCCGGGCTGTAGCAACGCATTGACCAACAGACCTTCCTAAGACTGGACCACAGCACTGACTCCAGATGACGCCAGAGCCTGCGCCGGCAAATTCCTCACTGCACACAGACATGCTAGTTTCTGCAACGAGGACTCGGCATAGCCGTTGCTAGGAAGTGCTGGGAAGAAGACAGTCAATGTGAATGACCATTAATTGAGAGATGTTTCATTATCACCCAAGCACTTCACAGGACTCAACTACCGCACCACCGCTCGTCTATTCTACACTGACGTAGAAGGCTGCATCTGGTGAGCTCATATACCGACAATATCAAACGCCTTCAACACTGTTCCACATACGCAACAAGATGGCGGTGGAGTGATGATGTGCAATGGCAATACATGGCGCCACTGTACACCTCTCATGATTGTCGACGACTGTCTCACCACTGCGGTACAAAGACGAGATTCTACATCTGATAGCGGCACTGTATCTCTCTAATTTTGGAAACAATTTCATCTTTATGGGTGATAGTTCACGTGCTTAGCGCACTGTTATCATGAACAAGTTTCTTCAGCATGCTAGGTTCACCAGAATGGAGTAGTCAGCCTGTTCCTCGGATTCAAATGGTTCAAATGGCTCTGAGAACTATGGGACTTAACATCTGTGGTCATCAGTCCCCTAGAACTTAGAACTACTTAAACCTAACTAACCTAAGGACATCACACACATCCATGCCAGAGGCAGGATTCGAACCTGCGACCGTAGCAGTCGCGCGGTTCCAGACTGACCCCCTTTGTGATTGCATCAGTGAGATGTTGAAAGGAAAGTGCGAGTATTAGTTGAGGACCAATTGGATGAAAATCAGTGTGGGTTTAGGCCTCTTAGAGGTTGTCAGGACCAGATCTTTAGCTTACGGCAAATAATGGAGAAGTGTTATGAGTGGAACAGGGAATTGTATCTATGCTTTATAGATCTAGAAAAGGCATATGACCGGGTTCGTAGGAGGAAGTTATTGTCTGTTCTACGAGATTATGGAATAGGAGGTAAACGTTTTCAAGCAATTAAAGGTCTTTACATGGATAGTCAGGCAGCAGTTAGAGTTGACGGTAAATTGAGTTCATGGTTCAGAGTAGTTTCAGGGGTAAGACAAGGCTGCAACCTGTCGCCACTGTTGTTCATATTATTTATGGATCATATGTTGAAAACAATAGACTGGCTGGGTGAGATTAAGATATGTGAACACAAAATAAGCAGTCTTGCATATGCGGATGTCTTAGTCTTCACGGCAGATTCGATTGAAAGTTTGCAAAGTAATATTTCAGACCTTGATCAGAAATGTAAGGACTATGGTATGAAGATTAGCATCTCCAAAACGAAAGTAATGTCAGTGGGAAAGAAATATAAACGGATTGAGTGCCAAATAGGAGGAACAAAGTTAGAACAGGTGGACGATTTCAAGTACTTAGGATGCATATTCTCACAGGATGGCAACATAGTGAAAGAACTGGAAGCGAGGTGTAGCAAAGCTAATGCAGTGAGCGCTCAGCTACGATCTACTCTCTTCTGCAAGAAGGAAGTCAGTACCAAGACTAAGTTATCTGTGCACTGTTCAATCTTTCGACCAACTTTGTTGTATGGGAGTGAAAGCTGGGTGGATTCAGGTTACCTTATCAACAAGGTTGAAGTTACGGATATGAAAGTAGCTAGGATGATTGCAGGTACTAGTAGATGGGAACAATGGCAGGAGGGTGTCCACAATGAGGAAATCAAAGAAAAACTGGGAATGAACTCTATAGATGTAGCAGTCAGGACGAACAGGCTTAGATGGTGGGGTCATGTTACACAGATGGGAGAAACAAGGTTACCCAAGAGACTCATGGGTTCTGCAGTAGAGGGTATGAGGAGTCGGGGCAGACCAAGGAGAAGGTACCTGGATTCGGTTAGTAATGATTTTGAAGTAATAGGTTTAACATCAGAAGAGGCACCAATGTTAGCACTGAATAGGGGATCGTGGAGGAATTTTATAAGAGAGCTATGCTCCAGACTGAACGCTGAAAGGCATAATCAGTCTTAAATAATGATGATGATGATCAGTGAGAAAATAAAATAATTTAAATATTTTACTTCCAAATGTAAAGATATGGCGTTATAGTTATTCGAGAATCTCTAATGCTCTTCATAAGTTGTTACTGTAAAGTAAACCACATGCGGCTCTTTTACATGCCGCACAAGTTGCAGATTTCGAACAGGGGGATTAGTGGACCTTTCTCGACCTTTCCTCGGCGCAAATTTCACTGAGTGCTATTTATAGGACACCTAAATAGGTCAAGAAAGAAAAACCCGTTAAAAAGATGTAAGTCATGTTCAACTTTTACGTTGAAGAGACAATAAAGAGTGTTGGCAGAAGACATAGCCCTCCTAGCAACAGACAACATGCTTAGAACAGAATGTAGCTTAAAGCTAAAACAACTGAAGACGACAGTGATGAAGAGTAATAGATAAGAGAGTAAAGATTCGTTTAATCTCAAAATAGGGAACGACACAGTAACGGATGACGTGAAGTTCTCTCCTACCTAGCAAGCAAAACTACACAGCATGGTCCGAACACGGCAGAAGCAGACTGGCATGGTGAAGAAAAAACAGCTTTCCTGATAGATACCGATATGAACTGGGAATGTTCCTGAGAATACGTCTGGTATATTTGAGTGTTAAAAATTAAATTTTATTTTGTCCCTTAGAAATGATTGGCGAAAGCTTGCGTTAAATCCAGTGGGTATGTTTATTATTAAAAGCTTTCACTGCTGGCAGTCACGATTTTCGTGAGGAGACGCCGCTTTAAAGTAGCACTGTCCCTGCGGGCGAGGGAGTTTGCGTGTTTCAATAAAGCAGAGGGCTATACCGGCAGTAGTGTAGTTACTGGCCCTTGGTCTCCCAAGCCGGACAAGCCTCTAGCAGAGGAGCCAGACAGATTGTCTCACACTGTCCTATCTTTTCCTTCAAACATTCAAAGTGTTACTTTCTTGAATTGGATGAGGGGGACTTGGCCATAGTGAAAGCAGACTCCCTAGCGGAGTAAACCGTGAGGAAAAATCCCACTCCTCCACGCTGGGGTTCAGTGGGGGATTGGCATCCCACTCCTATAAAAACATATTTTACAAAGTTTCCCAAACAAAATAAAGCCCGATAGATGAAAAGGCATCGCCTCCGGTTAAGAACAAAGATTTGTGGAACATGGAATGTATAGGGGTTAGCGGCAAAAATTAAGAATCTAAAGGTTAGCGGCAAAAATTAAGAATCTAAGTAAAGAAATGGGAGTCCTGAAAGTGGATAGCTTGGCAATGACAGAAAAGAAACTATCTGGACAAGAAGTAATTGGAGGCTTTATTCTGTTTTGGGGGTGAAGTGGAAAAAACAAAGAGCAAAATCAGTACTAGCAGTTCTTCCAAAAAGAAAATGGAAACAGTAATTAATTGGAAGGAAGGGAAAGAAATGATAACGTGTGTAACACAAATTCATGGAATAAAATTTGAATTAATTTGTAGGGTCCTAACGAAGATGCACTTAACGAGAAGAGAGAGCTCTTCGATGACTTACAAGAAGTGGTTGACGCATGCCCAGATCGACAAGACATGAAAACAAGACAAGAAGACAAGACAAGAAATGGAAGGGTTAGTGGACTGGGAGAAGTTGTGATGGAATTGTGGGAATGTGGTGAGTGGAGAAATACCAAGAGAGTGGAGTTTACCATACATATCTGCTATCTATAAAACAGGAAACAAGAACCACCCAAATAATTATAGGGGAATTACTGTTATGGCATTCATCAGCAGACATCTTAGCGCTATACTGAAAAACAGGTTGGAGAATGAGCAAGGAAAAGATGCGACAGGAACAGGTAGGTTTCAAAGTTGGACGATCTTTTATGAATCGCATTTTTAGCCTTAGATAAATATGTGAGAAGGTGTATTCCAAAGGTCAGGAAGTACATCAAACATTTGTGGATTTGGAAAAAAGCACTATGGGAAGCGATAAGCGTATACAAGGTGATACAAAAAGGTACGGCCAAACTTTCAGGAAACATTCCTCACACACAAAGAAAGAAAATATGTTATGTGGACATGTGTCCGGAAATGCTTACTTTCCATGTTAGAGCTCATTTTATTACTTCTCTTCAAATCACATTAATCATGGAATGTAAAAACACAGCAACAGAACGTACCAGCGTGACTTCAAACACATTGTTACAGGAAATGTTCAAAATGTCCTCCGTTAGCGAGGATACATGCATCCATCCTCCGTCGCTTGGAATCCCTGATGCGCTGATGCAGCCCTGGAGAATGGCGTATTGTATCAGAGCCGTCCACAATACGAGCACGAAGAGTCTCGACATTTGGTAACGGGGTTGCGTAGACAAGAGCTTTCAAATGGCCCCATAAATGAAAGTCAAGAGGGTTAAGGTCAAGAGAGCGTGGAGGCCATGGAATTGGCCCGCCTCTACCAATCCATCAGTCACCGAATCTGTTGTTGAGAAGCGTACGAACACTTCGACTGAAATGTGCAGGAGCTCCATCGCGCATGAACCACATGTTGTGCTTACTTGTAAAGGCACATGTTCTAGCAGCACAGGTAGAGTATCCCGTATGAAATCATGATAACGTGCTCCATTGAGCGTAGGTGGGAGAAACTAAAATGAGCTCCAACATGGAAATTAAGTGTTTCCGGACACATGTCCACATAACATCTTTTCTTTATTTGTGTGTGAGGAATGTTTCCTGAAAGTTTGGCCGGACCTTTTTGTAACACCCTGTATAGGTGTACAAGCACAACAAATATCCCTAACTTGCAGAATGTACTACCAACCGTACGTAGAAGTTAAAGAAGGGAGAAAGTTGAGTGAGACATTCCAAACATTGGAAGGACTTAGACAGGGCTGCAGTATGTAGCCGACCCTATTTAGAATGTGTACGTAGTATACAGGGTGAACATTAATAAAATAACTGCAGGGGCGGATTCCTGCCTGGGAATGACGGAAAAAAGTGTCCCATGAAAATGTGTCCGGAAATGCATCCTTTTCACGTTAGGTGGCACTGACAAATGACTGTTCTCTGACCACGTGACGTGGGTGGTGGGAATATTAGCGATTGTTATGCAGGATACATATAATCGTTCTTTGGCTTACTCAAGGTTGGCGGGCCACTTGTCTTGAGCTTGTACCAGGATTTTTCTCAATATCCTGTACAACTCTGTCCTCCAAATCTGGTATACGCGCAGTCCGCCGCCTCCCTACACGTTTGGCTGTCTGGAAAGACCCATGATTACACAAACGACCAGAAAGGGCTTGAAATGATGTGTGATGTGTTTCGCGTCTGTGACGGTACTGCTTTTGATACAGCCATGCTGCCTTTCGACCACTTACATCTACTTGGCCGTACACCATATCGGCTTGTTCCCGACATGAATATCAGATCATATGCTGCGTCAATCACACAGCTTGCAACACAGAAGGAACACACGGCACATCGTCCTATGATCAGTCATTCGTCGGCGCCATCTACCGTGGCAACGATGCATTTCCAGATCCGCATTCATAGGACCTTTTTTCCTCAATTTCCGGTCACGAATCCGTCCCTGCAGTTTGTTTTTATTAATGTTTACCCTGCGTATTGTAATGGTGAAATCTCTCACGCTGTGGTATTGTAATTTCTACTCATTTTGCCGATGAACAAGTGCTGATACCACAAAGTAGAGAGCACGTTAAATTTATGAAGAAGTTAATGGAAGCAGTTGAACAAGGTGGACTTAGAATAAATATGAGCAAAACAGGATATTTAGTAATGAAAGGAGATGGAAGAGAGATACTGTAGTACTGTCACAAGAAACTATTAAAGCTGCAAAGCAGTTTAAATAGTTGAGATGGGTTATCCATTCCTAGGAAAGCTGTGAAGCAGGTGTAAAACGCAGGATTCAGCAGGCAAGAGGAGCAGTTGAAATGCTAAATGGAGTTCTGTAGAGCCGGGCAATATCTAAAGAAAGAAGAAGACTCTGCAAACGGTAGTGAAAAGTATACTAACAAGCGGTGCAGAAGGATGGACCCTGGGAGAGCGGCAGAGAAACAGAATACAGGCAGTACAGATGGATATCCAGAATAAAACGGAGAAGAAATGAAATTAGGGAGATAATGGATATAAAACAACCAGTTGTGAGCAGAATTGAGAACAGAGCTCTTGAACGGTATGGCCTTGTACGGCGAATGGTGCAAGGAAGATCGCCAAAAGCAATCCTGAAATGGTCGCCGCTTGGTAGGAGGAAGTGTGAACGGCCGAGATTAACATGGGGAGCGGGAGTAACAATGATGAAGAGAGATCTGAAAGAAAGACTGTTATGACGGTGACAGCCGGTGAATGGGAATACCGAGCAAGTGCTGTAGAGTGGAGAAACCCTTCGAAGTAAAAGTTAAGGAAGTTACAACCTTGCACGACGAATTTCGGCAAACAATTCCCATTCTCTTGCGCGTTCTTCGTATATTACGGCATTGATGCGTGATGTTTTCCATGTGGGAGCTGTTTTATTTTGTTGCCGTTACTATAATACATAAATAAATAAGCTGCTAACGAAACTTTGTACACAGTTAATGCAAATTTGACAATCTTTTACCTAAGGTTTTTTGTAGTCCTGTTATGTAGGAACTTACTCATATGAAACGTCACTGTCACAATGTACAGAACACAGCAACAGGTGAAAACAAAAACATTAATAATAGTCACCGAGGTATTTTACACACACTCACGAGATATGTTACAGATTTATCAGAGTATTTGTACTACTCTATGGCGGAGGGCATTTCTCGTGTATAAGCTGAATCATTGTTTCCTTATATATGGTGTAAAAAAACTACGCATAAAAAATTTTAGAGTGTTTAGAGGAGGTAAAACGAAACACATATTCGAGGAAAATGTTGCAGATGCACCGCGTCCGCGCTATTAATCTATGAAGGTTTTGACGATCATGATCGAAGTGGGTGTTCAAACTGCTAGGTCATTAATATTGTTTCAGAAATGTTGCTGAAAATGCACGTTTACATAGACCCACAGCGGCGAAACGGTGTACCTGTGACACTTCTGCTATATAAAAAAGAGTTTCTTTTACTGTCTAAACACTAAATTTCTGTATACATTGTTTTTCACACCCCGTTTATTAGTTACATTAATTTTTAAAATTAATTGTGGGCTTATTGTACATAACTTTAAGTATGTATTACTAATGTTTAAGCTCTGCTTCAACTTTTCTACAACGTAAAAATTCATTGTATTACAGCACAACTGTTGCCAATATACGAAGAATCAGTCACTTGATTATGACGCAACTCAATACGTATGGTATGCCTTTACATCGTTAGTATGGCCCAGTCCCATTCAAACGTACTGTGGAGTTCGTATAAGCGTCTCGTAGGCATCTTAACAATTTGTTTTCGCTGTCAGGAATGAAGCTGGCTTAAAGCTTTGAAGAGTGAAACGCAGGGGCATTACGATTACTTGCGACAAAGAGTCACAACTCAGAACACTTTCTTTTTATATAAAAGTTGGGATAGTAACCGCTATTTTTTCATGCTTTGTACTGTGCTTCACCGTACTACCTTACCTAGCGAAATAGCTTCCTACACCAAGGTTAAAGTGTCCCAAAAAACGCCGAATTTGGCACTGTGTTATCCAGTCAATCAGCCATTATCACGTTTTGAAATAGTTTTTTTCTGTTTTTAGTCTCTGATACAATCTTATTAATCTGTTCATCCTTAGGGAATCGTACATACTCATTCTCCATGTGGTGGTTGGTGGTGGTGGTGGTGGTGGTGATGGTCGTACCGTGGCAAGGCGCCTAGACCGCGCGCTCCATTTAACAGGTACTGGTAGTACATTTTTTTGCTGTGATTACTTCACAATACGGATAACTGAGTGGAGATTTGTGTAGTCTGGAGAAAAGTAACTAACAGCCATACAGAAAACTTATTTGCAGCTCATTATTTTTCGAAAGGTGAATATTAACGGGCCGACTGCCAGCATACTCTCATACTATCAATCTTTTGTGGCATTTGTCTCGTAAATATATTGTTATGCAGTAATACAAATTAACCCCACCGTAGGCCCATAATATCTTTGTTACACTGTTCTCGATATTTTTAACACAAAACTCCTTACTAGTGCAATGTTCAGAAGTCGACCTTCATGGTACATACCTATGAGAAGCAAATAACTCCTTTGCTGTAATTCGACTTTCCTCCGCAGCAGAACCAACATTCATCATTGCTGTTGCAAATAAATGAGTAAAAACAAGACACATACTTGTGATATTAAAGTTTTAGTGTTAGAAAATGTGAACAAGCCGCATTTTACGAAAATCATAATCCCTGTTTGATGCTGTTGGCCTAATCATTCCAGAGAGATTTTTGTTGTATATTTTTGACAGTCAGTTGATCACTCGCCGATCGAGCCAGTGTATTTATGTCCAAACTGACCTACCTCGTAGATATCTTTCGCTCGGGTTATGAGGAAATGTGGTGAACGTTGTACGAGGGCGGTTTGAAAAGTTCTCGGAACGGAATAGAAATGTACTTACATCACTGAACCTTTTTTATTTTTAAATGTAGTCTCCTTCTAGATTAATGCACTTGGTTCAACGATGTTCCAGTGTCATGATTCATTCGAAAATGATTTTCCTTCAGGCCTGCAAAATAGTTAACTCCGGCTACCAGTTCTTCTGTCTCTAAGATGGTCGTAAGTTGTGTATCAAAACTGAACAGCATAGAGACAGAAGTGATGACACTTTCTGCAGGACCTGACCGTCATTTTGCAGGACAATGCTCAAGCACATAAAGTGCAAGCTGTTACTGATTTGTTTGTCTGATGGGGCTGCTAAGTGCTATACCACCTACTACGCTCCCCTGACTTATGCCCTCGTATGTTCAACTCGATTTCTAAACGGAAGGAAACACTTCACAGCATTCGCTTCCGAACTGTTATGAATTCGTCGGGCAATAGACAGCATCGCCCGAATTTTCAACTGGCACTGCTAAAAGTATCCTACGACTTCCACATTGCTGGCAACGGGTTATACACAATGCTGGTGAGTACTTCGAAGGTCAGTAAAACTTTGAAACACGTATCTATTTTGACGAGCAGTAAATAAATAGTTGCCACTACCAAAGTTCAGACCCTTGTACTTCTAATTTGTTTAGAAAGTGTGCTGCACTATCTGATATCAACAAAAAAAATCTGTAAAACATATGTATTATAAACAGTGCCTGAAAGAAATTGGTGTTGATTTTTTCCTAAATTCGCTACTTTTGGTACCAATTTTAACGGGTTAAACACTTCGTTTGAAAATGGCTACACATCGGAAACATCGTAATGTACAAAATAAAAATAAAATGGGCATACAAATAGCCAGTACAGGAAACTAATTTTATTTCAAAAAGTTTTTCATGGATGTGGGCACTGTTGCAACTAATACCTACTTTATTTCGTAATTTGGAACTTCAATGTGCTAGGGTTGAAACTGAAACCGTTTCGCTGGACGTTGTGGCCGAGAGGTTCTAGGCGCTACAGTCTGGAACCGCGCAACCGCTACGATCGCAGGTTCGAATCCTGCCTCGGGTATGGATGTGTGTGATG
Organism: Schistocerca gregaria; assembly: GCF_023897955.1. Lineage (NCBI taxonomy): Eukaryota > Metazoa > Arthropoda > Insecta > Orthoptera > Acrididae > Schistocerca > Schistocerca gregaria. The sequence goes on from NC_064926.1 coordinate 206,423,846, forward strand.
TCCTTAGGTTAGTAAGGTTTAAGTAGTTCCAAGTTCTATGGGACTGATGACCTCAGGTGTTAAGTCCCATAGTGCTCAGGGCCATTTGAACCATTTTTTTGAAACCGTTTCGATACTCTAACAATGACCTTCGACAAAGCAATAAAAATTTCTCATCAGCAGATAAAATGAGTCAGTACATTTCTACATTAATAAATTCCAATGTAACTACTTTACTGGATGGAAAGTCGTTACGTAATTAACTAGTTTACAGGGCCGTAATGAAGGGGAAACGGGGGTGGGCCTACTATTTTGCGTCGAGAATATTTTCTTATTACAGTAATTCTTTCATCGTCTCTCTAAATTATCGTCAATTTTGAGATATAATTCACAGAAGATATGAGCTGTGAAGTGAAGTAAGCATTGATAAATGACCCAGATAAACAACGCAGTAAAAACGAACAATGAACGCCGCGCGGGATTAGCCGAACGGTCTCGGGCGCTGCATTCATGGTCTGTGCGGCTGATCCCGGCGGAGGTTCGAGTCCTCCCTAGGGCATGGGTGTGGTGTTTGTCCTTGGAATAATTTAGGTTAAGTAGTGTGTAAGTTTAGGGACTGATGACCTTAGCAGTTAAGTTCCGTAAGATTTCACACACATTTGAACATTTTTTTGAACAATGAACGACACGCGCGTGGAGTCGGGCACCTCCGCAAGGCTAAGAGAAAAAATTCCGCCCAGATCGTCCGTTGTGGATGTCAAACCGCGCCGCTCTGCACAGCAACGCAGTGTCGGAACATCAAAACAAATGCCGGCTCTGTTTGGACAGTATTTCTCGTTTCTTGTTATTGACATACACACACACTGAAACATTGCTGGACACCTACAAAGACACTGCCTCATTCTTGGTAGTTCTGGACACACACAGACTGGAGCATTGCTGGCCACATACAGACAGTTTGTTCCCTCCTTGGCAGTTCTGGGCTGCTCTGCGCCGGCCTGAGCAGCGCTGCGCAGCGTTGTACACTCGATGTCGACTCGCCTACAGATGCTCACATCGCGTGACATGATAATAATGTCTGAAAATACTTAATTCCCTTTTTCGGCTAGCTGACGTATTCGCGTGGGCGGGATTTACACCGCCTTTCGAGCATTTAATTATGTATGCGCTTAATTCTCAGGTAATCCGCCTTTTGAGCATTTAATTATTTATGCCCTTAATTCTCACGTAATCCTTAGTTAGCTATCGGCTCACCTTATGGGATATGATCTTGATACTGACTGATTTGACTCTATAGTCCGATGAAATTATCTATGGGCATTCGAAAACCAATTCGTGGCGGTGTAAATACCGCTGGACGAGCGCTAACGTTGCTTCAAATTGCGCGAGATCCTGAAGGTTAATAATAAAACAGAAGCTGACTCCTATCTGAAACCTAATCTGTGAGATAAGATCTACGTAAAACAAAAGCATTTCCCACTTTCTTATGCTGATACTGTAGTCTTCAATGATCCAACTACAATATCGAATTTCGGCTTTTGGCTTTATCCTCTGCTATGATATTATTACAGTAGACCTATTTATTACCGAGCGAGGTGACGCACCGGACTCATTAGGGAGGATGATGGTTCAAACCACGTCCAGAGCCATTCTGATTTAGGTTTCCTGTGATTTCTCTAAATTGCCTCATGCAAATGCCGGGATGGTATGTCTGAAAGGGCACGGCCGATTTCCTTGCTCATCCTTCCCCCATCCGAATTTGTGCTCGGTCTCCAATGACCACATTGTCGACGAGAGGTTAAACGCTAATCTTCTCCTCTATTATTTCGAGTCATTGTCATGCCTTTCGTTTCTGCGATTGCAGTCCGATTGTTAACAGTATTAATCGTTAGCCACTGCAAGGTCGGCGATGATATTATTGTTCATTTTTCTTTTTAGTGAAGTTACAGGTGGCATCGTGAACAGCTCTGTTGACTCTTTCGGTTCTACGTGTTACTTTGTCGTTTTAAGACCTGGCACATTACATTTTTAAGTAAGAAATGTGTGAGCTATTAGTATCCGAAAGGTGTAATTTTTCACTATGAAACGCAGTATAGCTGATCATTTCAGTAAATTTAGTTCTGGGGTTTGTAATACAGAATTAGTTCCGTGTGGTTACAAAAACATGAAGCTGATAATAGTCCATCTACTTCATGTACGGATAACAACACTGGAACAGGTATTGTTGAATATAAAAGCCAATCATGTATAGTAATTCGTTGTCATTTCGATTCTCGAAATACATGTAATGATCCTGTTTGTTGGAGACGAAGTAAGAGTGGTTAGTGTATAGGGAAGGCAATTTGGGTTGTTCAGTGTGTAAAGATGTGCCGAATATTGGAGTGAGTAAATCACAGAGAGTATACATTTCTGAAGACTAGAGTATTGTGGTAGGTCCACTTGTGGAAGTAAACAAGCACAATTAATATAGATAAAATGTTTTAGAAAACCTTGCAGGTGAACAGCAGAAAGACGTTTCTGAAAGTACATGGAAGGTGTTTCGGACCATATTTTGTAGCAAAAAGTAACAAACCATTTGTAAATTCAAAATGGTCTCCACATGGGCAAAACACTGCATTGTAAACTCAATTGTGCCTACATCATAGACTGCATTGCGAACACAATGAGGAAGCAGGTAGCTCCGCTCATCCATAATATCGAAGAATTCCAAGGTCTGGGACGCAATTATGAGTCTATCTGTTGCTGCACAATCAGTTTTAATAGTGTATTTAGGGTCTCAAATCAATGATGGTTGTGTAAATACCTTCTTTTTGATATTAGTGAACCTAAAAGGACGAATACAAAAACAATAAAAGCGTAACTTCTAGAATGTGCCTGGAAGCATGGTTTTTCTTCAAGTTATTTGAATGACAAATTGATTATAGTACGCATTGGTGGTGCTAATGTAATGCTGAGTAGGAATTTACGTGTTTTAGAACGACTTAAGAACAATTACAACAAACTATTCAAATGGCATTGTTTGTGCCACCGAACTGAATTAGCGGTTGCTGATGCCACCAAAGAGGTTCCTGGTGAGAAAAATTTTTTAACAAGCTGTATGAGTTGTGTTGTCAGGCCAAAGAATCTGCGTGAACTGTCAGCTGTCGAACAAGATAAAAGTATTCAGTGCGTTGGGTAGCCTCAAGCCTTAGAGCAGCGCAAGCACTATGGAAGTGTTACTAGGACCTGCATGTTCATTTCAATAGACGTTCGAATGACAGGATTAGCAAATCAGATGTAAGGGAAGATTTCAGGGGATTGCAGACAACAATATCGAACCCTTAGTTCGTGAGCAGCATTGCACTGTTTTCTGATTTTCTTGAAGAGATTAGTATCCTCTCACATTATCTCCAAAAGGACAGTGTTAATATTCTCTTATCATATAGAGCAATTACGAGGTCAACAAGATACACTGAACAACTGAAGGAAATGCCAGGTGCTTGAATGAAGGACGCAGAGAAAGCTATTTCTGAAGGATGCTTACAAGGCATTTCACTTGTTCCCTGAAGAGAACGAAGCAGAATGACTATGCAAATTAATAGGAAACAGTTCTGTCTGAGCTTTAGCGACAATACAATTTTAGGCAAATGCTAATTTCGAATGACAGTGACGAATTAAAATCCTTCGTGAAAAAGGTCGGTTTTTTGGACAGTAAAATATGGCCCAATGACATTGTGAGACCATGGCTAGAAGAGGAAGAAGAAAAATGTGTGACTTTTGTTCTTTGTTATCCAAATGAAAGAGAAGGTTTCAAAGATTATATAGACAGCAGTGCAGAAAACATTCCTGAAAATCTGAAACGAATTTTTGTTTGTGTTGATACATTCCCTGTGAGTACATAGGATGTGAGTGAGACTTCAGCACATTGAACGTAAGTTACAGCTCTGTAGAATTTGCTTTCTGTGTGTCATCTCTCATCCTTAACGTTGATTTCAATTGTGGGGCTTCCGCTATATCTCTAGAACCCAGAGGATTATATCAAAGTATGGATTGAAACTCACAGGCCTGCCGAGAACAAACATGCAAGAAAGCTAATCTACACGTGCAGCAGTCTGACTAGTACTCCAAAATATGGATTCTTCTTTAGGTGAATCTACCACTATTTCTGTTAGGAATACAGCACTGCAAGTTCTTAGCGTATTATGAGAACTGACGAACATTTTGTCGCACTGACTTAAATCAAAGTTTCCGATCCCGCGTGTCAAAAATTGGTTGAACAAAACTCAATTTGCATGCAACTAATCCTTAAGGATGAAAGTATCAATTAACAAAAATAACACATCCTTTAAAAAAATAATCAGACTTATCTGTATTTAAGTAGTTTATTGAAAGAACTCGCGTTTATCGCGGCCCTTTAAACCAGTGTATTTTTAAGGAATTTAAGTTAAACATATGTTATACGGTTGAACTGAGAGAGAACAGAAGTGAACTTAGAAACTATTCTCAAAACTTTTCGAAGACAAAATATTTTTATTTTGCGTTCCGCGTTGCTGTTGTTACAGCCAAAAACCTTGTTTTAGAACGCTACAGTCTTTGGAAACGAAGTATATCGTGCCTTCGGAATTCTGTAGTAGACGCTGCTGATTTAAGAACAGACATGCAGCGTAATGAATATGATCTGAAGTGCATTTGATGTGAAGTTAACTCCCTTCCGCGATATGTTACAGCAAAGCTCGCGATTTTATCTTATTATTGGTAGCCTCTGATGAAGACAACAGTGAAACATTGTATCCATGTTTATGTAATAATTACTTGAAAGATAATACCGTTAAGAACTAATGGAGGAATGAAACATTGGTTTGATGAACGCATTACTCATTATCTACATGGTAATTGAAAGCTTCTACTGTGGAGAGTGATAGCAACATTTGAAAAACGTGTTGGAACTTTGGAGTTTATCAGCTGTTATACAATAAACTAATAAATAACGTCAGAGAGAAGGCAACGTACTCGAATGAGCGACAGACGTATTTCTCAAAATGTCTTGTTTGGAATTTATATACAAAATAAACAAATTATTATTTACATTATAAATTGCTAGAAGTGAGTTTTAACACATGCGAATATGTATGCAGTACCAACTTCATACTACTACAAGCGGCTCAGTGGTCTAGGGGTATGATTCCTGCTTTGGGTGCAGGAGGTCCCGGGTTCAAATCCCGGCTGAGCCCGTAAATTTTTATTGCTAGTAAGCAACAAAATCTGCTCTGAAATTTCTTAACAGCATAGAATTTATACGAAATGAACGTCTCATTTGTTCTATAATACGTACTGGCAAAACGAACAGTAATTTTCATCGTCAGCTATCCGATACAAGTAATTAGTTTTTCAAGAGGCATCACGCTGTCTTATTGCGATGCACATGGGCTCTAAATCCTGCTATGTACTCTGTTCTGTGGTATTTTGGTGGCATACATGTTCAGTTGCGTCTGAGATTTACGATCGTGTACAAGTAGTTAAATGTGAAAGATATCGTTTCCGCCAGCCTTTTTGGTAAAATACGCTTCAATAGCACTGCTAGCCTCTTTCGAGCTTTACTCTTCATGTGCCCACATGAATATAGATAAATCTCATAACAAGAATATATTAATGTCACGAGTCAGTCATATATATTTACCTGTTGTTACTGTTACAACCCGTCCGGCGATAGAAGAATGTCTTCATATTGTCTTATTTTGTTTGTGTCCAACACGTGACCTCGTAAAATGTTCTGAATTTTATTCTATCCAAATTTAAGAGGTAAACTGTTCAAACAGATTTTTAAGAGTCTTATTTAATTTCTCTCCTGTTAAGAACGCGCGCTTTGATTGTTTTAACAATGAAACAATTTAAATTTCAAGCACATGTTCCAGAAATCATTGAAGCGTTAGAGAAACGTTTTCAAGCGGTACATCTATATTAAATGGTTCATGGGCAGTTTGAATTAGGGTGTCGTATAATAAGGAACAAAAAATATTATCTTGTTTGTTTCTATTAATTTCCGAAAGTGACGCCTTTCTCGTGCAATTGAACCGTCGTTCTCTCGAATGCGAGACCATTATGTTAATTCGTCACCTCGCACCGTTGCAACATTGCAGTTGAACACTAACACTGAGCTGTGTGTGTATTTCCTTGAATTTTTTATATGCCTCCAATTACGAACGATAAGGTATTAAAATGTTTTCAGAGCAGCTGGGTGGTGTTCTAACAGTGTAAACAAGAAGAACTCCAACTTTTCAGATGAACTAGGGCAAAAATATCCTTGTTTAAAATAAGGTGCGGCGAAATGTGAATATATTGGAAACAAAGGGAGTGCGGGACATTGAGAAATGTCTGAACAGAAAAAAACAAAGAAAAATTTTCCAGAATTCTTTTCATTTAATATCTTATGATTTTTAGTAGAAAGAAGTTCACCAGTTCAGAAGAAAATTAAAGCTGCAAAGGGGACTATGGTGTGTCACACTGTAAGCCACAGTGTCTTTTAAATCAGTGGAGTGTACGTCAAAATTTAGTATTGTTTCTGATTCTCGGGTTGCTAGAAACACAAACTGTGGTAGGATAAAAACAGATGCAATACTAGCGCTCCTCAATCTACTGGCGATTAGTAGATGTTTAATAAAAGTATACTGTATTTCGGTTTGGCTACTAACGCAAGTCAGATAAATCTCTCAAATTATTTACTGAACCGTACAATATTTCATCTGATGGAATACTGACAGTAAGACAAAAGGCCTTGAGTTAGACACTTCTGATAATGTTACTCGTCCGACAGGAAGCAAGATTTTCATCACTGGAATGTGACTTTACCCGTAACTTGTGAAATACTTATATTGGGACATAGCTTGTGAGGATAGGCCTACCAGACGGCATTGCTTAATTTTTCCTCTGATTTATAGAAATCTCGAATCTGATATCCTGACTATATAGAATAGTACTAAGTTTCTATCACCAACAAATAATATAGTATATGTTGACAGAAACTATGTATGTATGCTTCACACAACTTTTAATTCAACACAAAAATTTAAGAGAACATTACTCATTCATTCCAACCTTTTTACTAAGTGGTTAGTAAAAATATTAAGTAATTGACTCGATATTTATAGATGAATGGATGCAACTGAACCATTTTATACCCATCTTGTGATAAAAATTTGATAAGACTACTGCAACTAGTCTTCTTTTTGATAAGAAGCCTTACTATGAACATTTCAACGTCATCCCTTTCCTCCTCAGAAATTTCAGAATCTGAATTATCTTCACATACCTTCACGCAGAGGTCTTCCACGCACTCGTCAACATCACTTGCGTCACTCAGCCACTATTGTACTACAGAATCGAAGTCTGGATGACTTTGATGAATGCTGTTACCCACTTGACATAACGTAGCTTGTGAGGTGCACCACCCAGACTGCACATGGGAATAACAATGCTAAAGTTCTCACTCGGTAACAGCTGAAACATTAACAATGGTCAAGGACGCTAGTGCATAAGGTAGACAGAAGTGGGGAGGTGAGCAAACGCGAAACAAATTGCCAGCATAAAGCTTTAGAATTATCAATCGGTATGGGAGACCGCACCTCGCTAGTCAAGGGATAAAAAGCTCGTAAGAGGTGGATGTCCGGCTCATACTCTGAACAACTGTCTGCAGAAAGGTGAAGATACTTCACCGATCAATGTAGAAAGCACAGTATTGAGTATTTTAAACTACTTTACCATCCAGACAGTTAGGACAGAGGAGCTTAAGGAGTTCTGTGAATTTGTTCAGTTACTTACCAGCAGCTTTTGAGTTTGTATTGCGCTATCCTTCAGATACCACAAAGGAGTAGATCTACTTTATGAACAGGCTGTAACAGCACTTGCAATACCTTCTCAGCGACGTAATCTGAGTGACTTGAAATAATCGTCTGTACGACGTTACGTAAAATTTGATAGTCGGCTTCCCACACTATATGTCACACTACAGCTCGCTACGACATCACTATGTACTAAGTGAAGGACACAATAACAGTTCTCCTGGTACAACGGTCAGTGGTAACTATCCGGACACTAATTACAACAACGCATCTGAGTTATCAGGGTTCACCAGGTTCGAAAGATAACCACCTCCAAATCTAGTATCAGTCACCTGAAAAATACTAAATGCGAGAATCTACGGGGAGTAGGAGTGATATATTTACTTTACCAATAACAGCAACCTACAACGAAGCTTACTCAATGTACTCTGACAACACAACACTTTCTCAACAACGCAAGTACCAAAAACGACAGCTTTCGTATATACCAGATGAATACACCATATAGGCCCGTTACCTCTTTAGTTGCTCCTCTTTTAAATCTTCAGCGAATAATCGTATATTCAAACAAAAGTGTGCACGTTATAAATTTTTATGTAAATTGGAGAATACGTTCACAGGGCAAGATAAAATATTATTTATCTCTCCTTGTCAATTAACGATAACCTCGAAGTAGGCCCTTGTTACAATTAATATCCTGGGCTATTCAAATTTTATCGTAATAAACTATTTCGTCAATCTCAACCTTTTAGAATTAACTGGAACGACTTCTCATTTATAAGTAATCACGCTTCAATAAAACGTAAACTTGCTTTCTCTAAAGAAAGATAGCCTTCCTTTTCGTTGCAAGTTATTAACTAAAAAATACTATTCCTTCTCTTTAGAGTTTTAATTTCTTTGAACTTTGCTTTTACCTATATGCCAGTCTTTTACTTTACTGGCCTTTGGATTTACTCCGATACGAAAATATATGTATTCGAGGTATTATTCTGCTTTGAAATAAACTTTTGAATGTTTTTCTTGTAATAGTTTAAGAAAAGGGATAAGTCGGGTACTGACTTTTTCAGTTCAAAACAGTTAATTCTTGTATTTCCTGTCATTAATTCGTTTACAAGTGCAAGCCAGCGTTTTACTTTGCAATTTCTGGTTCTCTATTCAAAACCTCAGAAATGTTATAAAATAATAAAACAAAAAACCTGAATGTCACCGCCACTTTTCAAATATATGAACTTTAAATAATCAATGCAAGCTCAAAAACTTCATGCGTTGACTTTGACTTCCGCGACCCACTAATATTTAAAACTCAAAACACAGCACTCTCCCTTTTAGAGATCATTAGCGTGTTCTCTAATAAGTAGTTCTTTATTTGTCGTTTATGGACAAGAGGAAATGTTATCATTCTCAATGAACTTCCGATTGTTTCGCAATAAATAACTATTACGTAGGACAACCGTTCTCTTTAATATGGACTACAACCGGAATTTGATCTTACGACGCTCACCCCGAAGTCATACAATGAATCCTAAACAAATATCTCTAAGTCACTATTCCTCAGTACTTGCGTACACCGGTACAACCACAGTAACGCAATGCAACGCTGCTATCCCTTACAAAGTGCTTCCATCCTCAACCACAAAATAACTAAACGAATTCGCTTAAACACGTCTCTTCACATACGCCATCCAACGGAAAATCTCCCACAAATATTGAAACATGTTTCGCCTACAAACGCTTGGCCATTAAGCAGCACAATTAATCATAAATAGGACACACTAATTTCACACTTCAATAAATCGGACCTTTTCCTACATCTGGCGAGCATATCCTACCAAAATCGGGGAAGTAATCATTTTCTACACAAGCTGATAATCTTCTCAAAATGTCTTTCTAAATGACTTAGAACTGCTTTGAACACACTTGATTATATCCCCACTACAGACTAATTCACGGATCGTACGTGTCAGCCGATCTCATCACACACTTGAGAATGTCTCCAGACTCACTACTGTAACTATATTCGGTTGCTGAACTCAAACACTGAACGGTCAAGCCAAGAACCATTCTCTGCGGACGAACATATTACGCTATTTCTCTCTCTAACAATAAATGTTTCTTCTTAGAAGTCGCCGGTAAAGGTTTCTACTGGCCAGCTACTCCGAAGTTGTCTTTGCCACACGCCGCGATTCAGCAGTTGGCTAGGCGTTAGACACTCGCTGCCTTGATAGCAAACAGCTTTTCTCTAACATTAGCTGTCACATCTGCAACATTTTAACACAAAAAATATAAGAAAACATTGCAAGCATCTTAAACTCTTCACTCATTCAAAACATTAAAGTCGATAATGTTGAGGCTATATTAACAAGTGATGCGATTTTTTGAGCTGAAGGTATTTGGGGCGCATTACAAGTTCCTGGAAAACTAGGTGACAGTTTCTTTAACCTAGCATCACTTAACTACCGACAATGAAAAAAGCCTTTTGGCTCAAACAAATACTGATACATACACACTGACCCTTCATGTTGATGCCTTGGGTCAAATGGCTCTAAGCACTATGGGTCATCAGTCCCCTAGACTTGGAACTACTTAAACCTGATTAACCTAAGGACATCACACACATTCATGCCCGAGGCAGGATTCGAGCCATGTCAATAATCCACACGATGAATTCATAAATAGCATTATTAAAACGAAGCAGCGAAACAATTGGCTTTTAAACCCACTGTTTAGTTCCTCTCCCATGTATTTTACGCATAATGGATTTTTCTAACAAGAACGAGATGATGAATTAAGTTTTATCCATTTTGCTGCGAGAAAACCGCAGCTGTTTTTGTACACTATAGGAAATACTGCAACCGGCCAAAACTTGTGGCTTGTCGCAGTATTTCCTACAGTGTGAGAATTTAAGAACAGGAAATTAGAAATTATGCAATACCATACAAAAAAGTAAACCAGTAAAAGCAAACAAAAAAATAGGGACCTGATGGTGCCCTATCATACATGCATGAGCACAGGACAGTTACAAAAAAGTAGGGATGATCCCTATAAAACCGGGAAGGAAATTCTGTGGCACCACAGTTAGCGTTCAGGCACAAGAATTTAAAGTGAGGGTGGCAAACGAAAAACAGAAATTCTGAACTTTATGGTTTTTTTCTCCTAAGCAATATACAGCTTGCCCCAGCTTACTTCTCGCACCACCGCAAACGTAGCACTGAATAATATCTAAAATCGCTGAAATTAGACAAGGCTCCCTGACCTGATGAAATCCCTATAGGTTCTTCAGAGAATAAACAAATGAGTAAAGTCACGTTTTACACGTTGTTGTTTTTGTTGTGGTCTTCAGTCCAGAGACTGGTTTGATGCAGCTCTCCATGCTACTCTATCCTGTTCAAGCTTCTTCATGTCTTGGCCTCCCTCTGCGGATTTTTACCCTCCACGCTGCCCTCCAATACTAAATTGGTGATCCCTCGATGCCTCAGAATATGACCTACCAACCTTTCCCCTCTTCTAGTCAAGTTGTGCCACAAATTTTTCTTCTTTCCAATTCTATTCAATACCTCCACATTAGTTATGTGATCTGCCCATCTAATCTTCAGCATTCTTCTGTAGCACCACATTTTGAAAGCTTCTATTCTCTTCTAGTCTAAAATATTTACCGTCCACGTATCACTTCCATGCATGGCCACACTCCAATCGAATACTTTCAGAAACGACTTCCTGACATTTAAATCTATACTCGATGTTAACAAATTTCTCTTCTTCAGAAACGCTTTCCTTGCCATTGCCAGTCTATATTTTATATCCTCTCTACTTCGACCATCATCAGTTATTTTGCTTCCCAAATAGCAAAACTCTTTTACTACTTTAAGTGTCTCACTTCCTAATCTAATTCCCGCAGAATCCCCCGACTTAATTCGACTACATTCCATTATCCTCGTTTTGCTTTTGTTGATGTTCATTTTATATCCTCCTTTCAAGACACTGTCCATTCCGTTCAACTGCTCTTCCAAGTCCTTTGCTGTCTCTGACAGAAATATACAATGTAATAGGCAAAGGCAAACCTTTCGCTCCCTGTATTTGACCCCTGCCACCTTCAGAATTTAAAAGAAAGTATTTCAGTCAACACTGTCAAAAGCTTTCTCTAAGTCTACAAAAGCTAGAAACGTAGGTTTGCCTTTCCTTAATCTATTTTCGAAGATAAGTCGTAGGGTCAGTATTGCCTCAAATGTTCCAATATTCCTTCGGAATCCAAACCCATCTTCCCCGAGGTCGGCTTCTACCAGTTTTTCCATTCTTCTGTAATGAATTCGTGTTAGTATTTTGCAGCTGTGACTTATTAAACTGATAGTTCGGTAATTTTCTCATCTGTCAACACCTGCTTTCTTTGGGATTGGAATTATTATATTCCTCTTGAAGTCTGAGGATATTTCGCCTGTCTCATACATCTTGTTCACTAGATGGGCGAGTTTTCTTAGGCCTGGCTCTCCCAAGGCTGTCAGTAGTTCTAATGGAATGTTGTCTTCTCGCAGGGCCTTGTTTCGACTTAGGCCTTTCAGTGCTCAGTCAAACTCTTCACGCAGTATCGTATCTCCTATTTCATCTTCATCTACATTCTCTCCCATTTCCACATACAATATCTCTTCTGTTACCCAAGGATTTCTATTAGCCTTCGGCTTTTTACCTACTTGATCCTTTGCTGCCTTCACTATCCCATCTCTCAAAGCTACCCATTCTTCTTCTACTGTATTTCTTTCCCCCATTCTTGTCAATCGTTTCCTAATGCTCTCCCTGAAACTCTCTACGACCTCTGGTTCTTCCAGCTTATCCAGGTCCCATGTCTTCAAATTCCCACCTTTTTGCAGTTTCTTCAGTTTTAATCTACAGTTCATAACAGAGGGGAGAGGGGGTGGTAGACCTGGGGTTATGGAATATTTTTAATATTGTGGAAGACGCATGGCGACTTGTAGGTAACCATAAAAGGGTTCCAGTTACGAATGGTAAAAAAGTACGTAAAACATACATTTAAATCATTTTCTTTAAAAAATACCTGACTACACTATATTTCTTTCTTTTCCCCAAGTTCTAGTTGCGAACTTCCGTTCCCCCCTTGCACCCAGGCGTGGGAGCTCTTGACTCACACAAATACCTGGATATAACAATTTGTTAGGATACGAAAGAGTGTGATGACACAGCCACAACTGTAGGTCATGTAGTTGGCAGACTTCAGATAATTAGTAAGATAATGGCAAAATGCAGCCAGTTTACGAATGAGACTATAAATTGACCATCCATCAATCAGTCGGGCAAATACTAATGAGATCGTAAAGATCAAGAAGAACTCAAAACGAGAATCGGATCATGATCTTAAAGACGTAAAATGCAGTTGGATTCCAACAGGATAGACATCTACAGACGAACAGAGCAATTCGAAACAGCAACATAGAGGAATTAACTCTCAAAACAAACATGAGGAGGGAACAAACCTACAATGAAATGGAAAACATTAAGCTGAACATGAGGAAACTAGCTGAACTGTTGTGGAAGGAAAATAAGACGAACCAATGGTGATGGAACACGGTCTGTAAGGGGAGAGTAGAGAACGGTAGAGAAGCCTGAGTGACTGAAACAATATGAAAATCTCTGAAAAATTCGAGATTGTCCTAGGATTAAAAAAAAGGAAGCTGTCAGAAAGGTAAGATGGATCAAAAGATAAATGATGCAGGAATTAAGACGACATGGAGGACAAATTTAGTAAAGATAGTACTACGGTACAGTTTTTTTTAATTCAAAAAGAATCTGACTGGAAACGTAGAGAACTGTTCAAAAGAGATAAGAAAGGGCAACTGACCGTTGGTGCGGAAGGGAACTGTACGATACATGCAGAGTACTTTCACTGCCTGTAACTGGAAAACCGTCTGGAGACGACCTGGGATTGGGGCCAGATGCAGAAGAGACATTCACGACTCACAACCAGGAACGAGGCATCTCAGCTAATAAGCGACCTAAAAAATAAGGCAACTGGCGAAGACGGGATAGCAGCCGAAATGATGAAACATGGAGGCGACAAAGCGGTAGACCATATAACCCCAGTTTTCAGCCAGATCTGAAAGGCAAAGAACTTACCAGGAGAATAGAAGAAGAAGAAGATGATGATGGTAATTGGTTTGTGGGGCGCTCAACTGCGCGGTTATCAGCGCCCGTACAAATTCCGAACCTTTGCTCAGCCCATTCTCGCCACTTTCATGATGATGATGATGATGATGATGATGATGATGATGATGATGAAATGATGAGGACAACACATACACCGATTCATCTCGAGGCAGGTGAAAAGGGTATAGAAGAATAAGATCATATTGACAGTACATTAAAAAGGAGAAGGATGCAAACAACTTCAGAGAAAATAGCCCTACAGGGTAGTGTGTGCTGATAAGAAACTTCCTAGCACAGTAAAACTGTGTGCTTGAGCGGGACTCGAGCCCGGACCTTAGTTTTTCTGTGAGCACGTGCTCACCACTGAGTTACCCAAACACAACGCGACCCGTCCTCACAGCTTCACTTCCGCCAGTACCTCATATGTTATCTTCCTACCTCTGGGAGCACTTTCCCGCGAAAGGCAGAGGTGTTGGGTGCGAGTTCCGGTCTGCCACAAAGCCCGAAAGTTTCAATATTCTTACTAGACGTCGGTTACAAGGTGCTGTCGAAACTACTACTGATGACAATAGACAAAAGTCTACTATAGTTGGAGACCATCAAATCAGATTAAGGAAGAGAAAAGGATGCCTATAACGTATTTACCCTCAAACAATTGAGACAACAGAGGGCCTTAAATAATAAAAGGACGGTAGCAGCCTTCGTGGACCTCACGAAGCCGCGCGGAATGGCCGCGTGGTTTGAGGCGCCATGTCACGGATTCCGCCAGAGGTTCGAGGCCACCCTTGGGCATGGGTGTGTGTGTGTGTTGAACTTAGCATGAGTTAGTTTAAGTAGTGTGTAAGTCTAGGGACCTATGACCTCAGCAATTTGGTCCCTGAGGAATTCACGCGCGCGCACACTTCACGGAGGCTATGTCTCCACAGATACATAGTCTTAGTGGACTCCACGAAGGCTATGCCTCGATACACACATTCTTTGCAAGATCCTGAAAAACAAAGAATGACACTATACGAGATCTGACCATGGAAATTCGAACGGACAGAAAGGCAAGGATAAAATTCAGATAAGCCATATTTGAAGAGTTCAAATGAAGACAGGTTTCAAGTCGAGAGAGCGATTATCGCCGATGTTGAGTACAGCGTTGGATGACGTGATCAGATAGCGGAGAGCAATAAACTATGAAACTGGAATAGCAAAAAAACACGTGGAGGCCAAAAAGAACATTAGGACCCAAATGGACTGTATCCTTTTCGGGCGATACGGCGACAGTGAAGCAGAATAATATGAAAAAAATAAAAAAAACCTCGACAAGACAGCGAGAAGTATGTGCCTGAGGATTACATAGAGTAAGAGAAAGAGACTAAATACGACTAGGGAATGAACACCAAGCAAAAATTGGATAAATTTAAATACTCGGGAGAATACATAACAGGAGTAATGAGTGAATAACAGAAAAGATGAAGATGAGCCTTTTGAATGACCAGAAATATATACAACAGAAAGAATATATCTGCAGATGCAAAGATCGAACAGTTCAAAACAATGCGGCTGAGACGATAACGCTAGGCAGATATAGTGCAGGACAGCTACAGAAAGGAGAGAGATAATACTGATCCCAAAAAGAGGCGGTGAGATGGATTTGAGAGGCTCAAGGAACAGAAAATTAGACTAAAAAGGCAAGATTTGGGGGACATGTGATGAATGTGGATTGAATGATGAAAAGAGTACAGTAAACAATCTTTGGCACACGCACTATTAGCGAAACGGAACGCCCTTTAAATAATGTCATTTCACCTATAAAACCAGTTCAGTGATGAAATAGTCGATAGTAGCAATTTATCCATTTATCCACAGTAGGTAAAAGTTGTCACGCCGTGACACGCCAGATTCTAAGGGTTTTACTTGGAAGATATTACAGTGTACAGCAAAGAACACTCAAGCGTCAGAACATTACAAATAATCATTTCTGATTTTATCTCGTCTGTATATACTTGTACAGAGTGTGACGACCACAATATAAGTGTAAGTAGCAGTCAGAACGCAAGGAAGTTCTACGTTTTCATACTATTAAGCTGAAAGGCCTATTGTGGAGTTTCCAACCATTTCGTTTGCTTTCTGTGGCGGCAAGTTTTGCGACTTAATACACGTGTATTTTTTAATCTGTGGTGTGCACTTGTTCCATCGCGTTCAAAATAACTTCACAGGGAGATGTCGGCCGAAATTAAGCAATGTACAGAATTTTAATCGTTTAATCTCACGGTTAATGGTTCAAATGGCTCTGAGCACTATGGGACTAAACATCTAAGGTCATCAGTCCCCTAGAACTTAGAACTACTTAAACCTAACTAACCTAAGGACAATACACACATCCATGCCCGAGGTAGGATTCGAACCTGCGACCGTAGCGGTCGCGCGGTTCCAGACACTAGAGCCTAGAACCGCTCGACCATTCAGGCTGGCTCAGCACGTGTCCCCATAATTAAATTGCAATAATATTGTGTGAGTTACTAAGGCCAAATAGCAAAACATTAGAGGTTACATATGTTATTTCGCGAAGAAACTGCCACTTATGCCTTGGGACACGCTAATGCCAACACTAAGCAAAAAAACAGAACCCGCAAACGATACCCCTACCACGTACATCTAACTAAGCCTGCCACTCTCGGGAGCTGCGTTCGGAATAAATCACTTCTTTGTTAAATGCAAGTAAGAGCCAGAAATGGACACAACGTGATTTTTATTTTTTTATTTACTTACACGTCAGGTTACGTAGGACCAAACTGAGGAACAAACCTCCAAGGTTATGGAACGTGTCAGCACATGAAATTACAACAAAAAGTAATAACGGATAAAAAATAAAATTTTTATGAACCCAAAGAAAGTCAAGTCGTAAGTTTAAGCAAATGTAATCAACAATATAACTTAAGAATCAATTCGATTCTTCAAGGAACTCAACAGAACAGAAGGCGTGACCCATTAGTAAACCCTTCAGTTTCGATTTGCAAGTGCGTGATTTACTGTTGAGATTTTGAATTCTTGTGGTAGCTTATTGAAAATGGATGTAGCAGTATATTGAAACAGAGGAAGACCGATCCAATTGCAGCTTGGATTTCTGCCGAGTATTAGCTGAGTGAAAGCTGCTTATTCTTGGGAATAAGCTGATATTATTAACAAGAAACATCAGTATATATATATATATATGAGAGGCCAATGTCAAAATACCCAGACTAGCGAACAGGGGTCGACAAGCGGTTCACGAGCGTACATCAGTTACGGCCCGAACCGCCCGTTTCTGAGCCAATAATATCCTTTTAGAATGGGAAGACTTGCCCCAAAATATAATACCATACTACATAAGTGAATGAAAGTAAGCAAAGTAGACTAATTTTCGTGTCGAATGATCGCTTACCTCATATGCCGTTCGAATAGTAAAAATAGCTGTCTTAAGTCTTAACAAGATCCTGAACGTGGGCTTTCCATGACAGTCTACTACTATCTCAACACCCATAAATTTGAACAGTTTGGTGTCACTAATCATATGCCCTTTCTGTGAAATTAAAACGTCGTGTTTTGTTGGATTGTGTGATAGAAACTGTAAAAACTGAGTCTTATTGTGATTTAGCGTTGCTTTAGTTTCTACAATACATGAACTTATGTCATAGACTGCACTATTTGAAACAGAGCCCATGTCGCACACATCCTTTACTACCAGCAAACAAATATTTTAGAATTACCCGTAATACTAGGGGCTATGTCATTTAAATAAATAACGAACAGGAGTGGCCTCAACACTGATCCATGAGGCATCTCCCATTTGACCATACCCCACATCACAGCCATTCTCAACTGTGTGAATAGTGACCTTTTGCTGTCTGTTGTTAAAGTTAGAGATGAACCAACTCTGAGCTACTCCCATACTCTGTAATGATCCAACTTCTGGAACAGTATTTTGTGATCAACACGATCAAACGCCTTAATTTAAACAAAACAAAATGCCCAGTGTTCGAGCCCTTTTGTTTAATCCATATAGTACCTTACAGAGAAAAGCGAATATAGCATTTTCAGTTGTTAAAAGACTTCTAAAGCCGAACTGTACATTTGATAGCAAATTATGTAATATAAAATGATCAATTATCCTTACATCCACAACCTTTTCAATAACTTTATCAAACACTGATAGCATAGAAATACATCTAAAATTGTCTACATTATTTTCTAGCTTTTTATAAAGCAGTTTTACTATTGAGTACTGCAAGTCTTCAGGAAACTGACCATTCTTAAACGAAAAATTACAAATACGGCTAAGTACAGGGCTAACATGTGCAGTACATTACTTCAATATTCCGATAGGCACTCCATCATATCCATGAGAGTCCTTAATCTTCAGTGATATAATTTTTGACTCAGTGTCCCCCTTGTCAGTATCACAGAGGAGTATTTCAGTTATCAGTCTCGGAGAGGCATTAGCCACGAGAGTTGTACGATTCCCTGCGGAAACTAAAGTTAAATTTAATTCACCAGCAGTGCTCATGAAACGATTGTTAAATACTGCATATACATCTCACTTACCGGTAACAGAAATATTTTCCTACGGACTGACTATATCGTCGACCTTCTGCTGCCCACACACTTCCTTCCCGACTGACCACATGGTTTTAATTTTATTCGTGAATTAGCTATTCTGTTTGTGTACCACATACTCTTTTCCTCCCTAAAACATTTTTAAGCATCTTACAATACTGTTTGTAATGGGCTACTGTATCTTTATTGTAACTCCTAACATTTCGATATAATTCCCGCTTTCTTCTACATGATAAACTTGCCCCTTTGTAAGGTAGCTATAATTTCGCACCTTAGAAGCACTCATCTACATACTTTGCCGTGATTTACAACCAGAATTAGGTATTATTAGGTAGGCTTTACATCGTATATATGAATATGTAAAGAAGACTGACATTGTCACGTACACCTTGTAAATAATTGTTAACGCTTATAGCATGAAAGCTGACAGTGTCTTTATTATCAAAACGGCGTAATAAATGATTGCCTATACTAGCAGAGGTTGGAACACCAGTGGAAATGTAATGGCAGGCGTAACTTAAGCCTTGGGTGGAAAAGCCCACACACGTGTGTTGGTCCTGCTTCACACAGGAAGTGCCAAGACTGACGGTCTGGGCATCTGAGAGCGGAAGCATAAAACAGTGGCGGCCGGCCGGTTTTGTAGCGGGGGCCGGAAGGATAACCGTATAATACTTCGGAAACTCTGAAAATCTTGGACGCAGCAGAGAGGAACGAGGATGCATTACCTCGGAAATCACGTAGGCTGGGTTATTTCTGAGGATTTTACTCTGAGCAGCGTACCATTGTATGAGTATAGGTATTTGCTCGCAAATTTTCCGCGCTGGACGACAAAAGACTAAAATATGGTTGGTCGGCGTTCGGAAGAATCTGCCGAGAGAAAGAATATTCCGTGGTTTCGAGAATATGACTCGCCTTCTGAGTTACATGGGAGGGGAGCAGAGCTTTGCTGGGAAGCCAGCTGTGGAGAAAAGAGGTCTTCCGTTTTGAGCGCCCGGGTTTGACGGTCGCTCAGTATCAGCTTTTGTTGGTACAGACGGATTTGCTGTCTTTGCTCTCAGGAGATTTTATAGTGAGAACGGTTAGGCATCGTACTATTGCGAACTTATACGATTCTGGACTTCTCCTCCGGATAGGGAGTCGTCGTTGAGAGCGCAGCCTTCAGTGATTGAGAGCACTTCTTCTGTCTGTACTCACGTAGAGACGTTAACTGAATTCCGTCCTTGTGGCTGGGAGTCCGCGTTTCTTGTCTGTAGAACACAGAGAGGAGAAGAAAGACAGTATTAGACTATTATAGTCAGAGGACCGCCTTCTGACGTCCTAGTGTTTGGAAGGGTTTTATTTTGTGTCTGGTGCCCTTCCATCGTCGCAGACGTGTGTGAGAACCATCACTCCGACGCATCGGATCAGTACATACGGTGATATTGCTAATTGCTTCGGCTTATTAGGACTACACTCCTGGAAATTGAAATAAGAACACCGTGAATTCATTGTCCCAGGAAGGGGAAACTTTATTGACACATTCCTGGGGTCAGATACATCACATGATCACACTGACAGAACCACAGGCACATAGACACAGGCAACAGAGCATGCACAATGTCGGCACTAGTACAGTGTATATCCACCTTTCGCAGCAATGCAGGCTGCTATTCTCCCATGGAGACGATCGTAGAGATGCTGGATGTAATCCTGTGGAACGGCTTGCCATGCCATTTCCACCTGGCGCCTCAGTTGGACCAGCGTTCGTGCTGGACTTGCAGACCGCGTGAGACGACGCTTCATCCAGTCCCAAACATGCTCAATGGGGGACAGATCCGGAGATCTTGCTGGCCAGGGTAGTTGACTTACACCTTCTAGAGCACGTTCGGTGGCACGGGATACATGCGGACGTGCATTGTCCTGTTGGAAAAGCAAGTTCCCTTGCCGGTCTAGGAATGGTAGAACGATGGGTTCGATGACGGTTTGGATGTACCGTGCACTATTCAGTGTCCCCTCGACGATCACCAGAGGTGTACGGCCAGTGTAAGAGATCGCTCCCCACACCATGATGCCGGGTGTTGGCCCTGTGTGCCTCGGTCGTATGCAGTCCTGATTGTGGCGCTCACCTGCACGGCGCCAAACACGCATACGACCATCATTGGCACCGAGGCAGAAGCGACACTCACCGCTGAATACGACACGTCTCCATTCGTCCCTCCATTCACGCCTGTCGCGACACCACTGGAGGCGGGCCGCACGATGTTGGGGCGTGAGCGGAAGACGGCCTAACGATGTGCGGGACCGTAGCCCAGCTTCATGGAGACGGTTGCGAATGGTCCTCGCCGATACCCCAGGAGCAACAGTGTCCCTAATTTGCTGGGAAGTGGTGGTGCGGTCCCCTACGGCACTGCGTAGGATCCTACGGTCTTGGCGTGCATCCGTGCGTCGCTGCGGTCCGGTCCCAGGTCGACGGGCACGTGCACCTTCCGCCGACCACTGGCGACAACATCGATGTACTGTGGAGACCTCACGCCCCACGTGTTGAGCAATTCGGCGGTACGTCCACCCGGCCTCCCGCATGCCCACTATACGCCCTCGCTCAAAGTCCGTCAACTGCACATACGGTTCACGTCCACGCTGTCGCGGCATGCTACCAGTGTTAAAGACTGCGATGGAGCTCCGTATGCCACGGCAAACTGGCTGACACTGACGGCGGCGGTGCACAAATGCTGCGCAGCTAGCGCCATTCGACGGCCAACATCGCGGTTCCTGGTGTGTCCGCTGTGCCGTGCGTGTGATCATTGCTTGTACAGCCCTCTCGCAGTGTCCGGAGCAAGTATGGTGGGTCTGACACACCGGTGTCAATGTGTTCTTTTTTCCATTTCCAGGAGTGTATAAAGCTAAAGAGGTGTGATGACGTAAATTTTATTTCCACTGACGTTGCACATCACTGTGGATGATCTTTGAAAGTAGTGTCTTCTAGTGTTTGGTGCGTAGGTGATGTCAGTCGTCTCGCGTTATTTATTTTAGATCACGTAGCCATAAAAAGGGGCAGATTTGGGCAACTGATCAATCGTATTAGTTAGGTGATTCATTTGTATCTCTTTCAATTGGACATTGATATATAAACATTTGTAATATAAAGGGGTTTTAATCTACAATAAATGTATAAGCAGAAACAGCATTTATCATTTGGTAGTTACTAGTTCGCTTAATCATTCATTTACGTTTATGTTAATATTTATATGTTAAAGAGCAATGAAATAATCACCATTAACAGATCCTTAAATCTCCTTCAGGGGGTAGTCAAATAAGGCCAAATCTTTATTTTCGCGCTCAGTATTTCCGTTGCGCACATTCATTTTACACCCGGCTCGAGTAGCATCTTTAATCATTAATCCACCACCCAAGCTGCCTTTTACTGCTAGTACCCTGTTTAGAACGTGTTCTGATAGAAAGCAACTCTCAAAGAGCATGAGAAATTTGTTAAGGAAAGCATTATATTTGTCATATATGTTATCGACACTATAAACATCCTGCCAATCTTGTTCCTTAACGATGTTTAAAAAACTATTACCTTTGGATTACATTTCCTACACAGTCTGTAGTTATATGTGACATTTGTTTGAGTACAAAACCTAAAAGAATGCCCATCCAGTAATTAAGAACGAATAAAAATATTGTCTGTGGTTGTGCTACTGTTCCCCTGCACTCTAGTTGGAAAAAAACAATCTGCATCAGATGATAAGAGTTTAGGAGATCTACTAACATCCTTTTTCTTGCACAACCATAAACTAAATTAATATTGTAGTCACCATGTATAATGTTTGGTACTTCTTATAAAGTGAACCATGAATCCTCTCTAGCTTGAGCAGAAATGCTCTGAAGTGAGAGTTAGAGAACCTATAAACAACAACAAATTTTAGAAGTTTAGTTTCAATAAATTCAACTGCCTCTGCACAACTTTAAAATATAAGTTCAGTGCAGTGCCATGATACATCTATGGACGTTTCGCAATACTGTTTTTTGCGCTGAATTGCCAAATTATTTAAGTAGTGCTTCGATGTACCAATGTCAGAGGGAACTTCTATAAGCAATGTTGCAAAGTGAAATCTGCAGTGTTGTTATTAAGTTTGGAGAAATGACAAACACTTGTCAAATGTCGGCCGAAATAATTGCTTACTCTCTTTCACACCTGCAAAACGGTAAATCATAAATCTCTCTATTTCCTTAATGGAGAAATAAAAACTGATATCAGGCATTGCTTGGGTCGGTAGCTTCCGCTAGCAATGTTTGAACATACCGATATGTGCTACACTCTTAGCTATGTTGCAGTCATCGATATGAAGGTAAACACCACAGACGAATTGCTGAATTTTTGTTTAGACTTGGGAGGAGGTCTATATATGATTCCGATCTCGTGAAAATGGATCCCATGTAGCGTTCTCACTTCCGATCTCACGCTCGCGAGAATGAAATACTCGCAACATCTCTCATATCTCCTAAATTGGCGAATGATAGCACACAAGGACGAGAGTGTTTTGCCAATTCTTAAACACACGGAAATTTCTTATCTATATATTAGTACTTATACTTACCTTTTTATTTATTTCACTCCAGTGACTAATTTTTTAAGAGGTATAGATAGCTAGCGGAACAAGAGCTCCCTAGTATGAAAATAAATACGAAATTTCTTCTTTTATGTTACTGCAAACCGACACTATGAGGTTTTTTTGTAAGCTTTGGAGCTCTGTGATTGCCAATTACTTGTTTAATGAGGCACTCGGTTTCGGAATTCTGTCTCAATAGCTGCTGTGAGATGAGTTTGACAAATTACACTGTGACAAAGGAAGTACAATTAAACTAGTCACCGAGAGAAATGTGGCCGCTACTCAAACGGTGATGCTTCTTCGAATGAGAAAAGGTTAACAACTCACACATATATAGATTGCCAATTCTGTTGGAATTTTGGTGGAATCCCCGTAGCCCGTCGTATTTTTAACACTGAGAGACTGGAATGGAAACTTACCAAAGGATTTTATTTCTTCTCATGATCTGAGCAGTGTTACAATAATGACGAGCTTTCCTTCAGGCAGAGTGATAGGCACATGCCAGATACTGGTTACTTACCTACGGCTTGACAAACTGACAATGTGTGATCGCGAATAAAATAGTTATTTAGAAAAAAATACTACTGATCTGTCTCACAGCACAATGGTCAGTGTATTGTCAGCAACGGAGGATAATGCGCGCGACAGGAATGCAGAAGCTAGCCATGTGTGCCTTGTGAGTTGGAGATGGAAAAAAATTGTCATGAAAGTAGATCTGCCTTCGTCATCTGTACATTTCAACAAATTAAATATATCTAATCACAACACTCTTTTAGGATATTCCTACTTTCGTAATAACACCGACCATTTTCTTCATTTGTGTAACCTGTTTAATTAGTTTATTAATGAGATAATGTGCATGCAACAATTGAAATGCTTTTTCTCATCACGGCGAACCAATTAAAACATTGTTATTTGTGACTGTTTTTCGACTGTTTATAGCTTGCAGTGGAAATGTGATGTTCACATGCATGTAATACAGTGTATCGTATTACATTATTACATCCGTATCAGAGTAATCACAGAGTTCTATATGTATTGGACGCTTTTTACCAGGGGCACAAAGGGATCACAACTGTGGAGATTATCCCTTTCTAATTTTTTGTAACATATCGTACAGATACGCCAGCACACTAGGCAGCGAGAAGATAACCTTGTTTTACTTTCCTGCCTTGATTCTTATTCACATGATTTTATAAAATTCCTTGTTTCCTTATTCACTACCCACTGTCCCTTCTTGCGATCTGAAAACATCGCGGAGGCATGTGATTCAATTCCAGCGGCCAATGGCTCATCAGTTACTGAAGTCTGCATTTTTCTTGACGGAAGAAAAGCAAAACAAAACAAAGCTATACAGATATAAATAATAGAAAAGTAAAATGTACTAACGAAGAAAGATGGAGCGTTTACATGGCGAAAAACGAAACACTGCCCAAAGGCAATAAAATTTAGTACACAGTAAGGCAAACTTTATCGTATGGGCAATACTACCACTGCTCATATGCGCCGTTCCGATGTGAGCATATGGCCGGGCTACTTTTCCACTCCCCGCCTCAAATTTCCCACGGTGCTAGTGAGACACGCGCGACGCGAGAAACTGCCTCAACCACAACGCCGCGCGACCTGGCGCAGGCGCGTGTCGCGTCCCAGTCGCGTCTCGTCGCAATTTGCGCGGTCCCATTCGAACCTGTGATGTTACAAAAACGCGCGCTGCGCTGCGTCGCGCCTCACGCGCTATACGCGTCTCAATTTGCGCCTAGCCTTAGGGTAGAGTTCGCTGATGTACACTAATTGGCTGTTCGTTTCAGTTACAGGAGAACACGATTTTAATTTCCGTGACCAGTACTTTGATAACTGTGTGTGCAGAGTAAAGTTATGGGCCCCTCCTTGGCATACGATAAATTTATGTAATTTGCACAAAAATACCAGTGCGAAATTTCAAACGTAATAAAACGTCTTTAAAATTTATCTTGCAAATTTAGTTATTTATATGGAAGAATGAATCACCTACAGCACGAAGGAAACTTTCGATTAAAAAAAATGGTTCAAATGGCTCTGAGCACTATGGGACTTACATTCTGAGGTCATCAGTCCCCTAGAACTTAGAACTACTTAAACCTAACTAACCTACGGACATCACACACATCCATGCCCGATGCAAGATTCGAACCTCCGACCGTAGCGGTCGCGCGGTTACAGACTCTAGCGCCTACAACAGCTCGGCCACTCCGCTTTCGATTAAAACCGAAATTAGGAAATGGCCGAACTAATCATAAAACAGGGTTCACACGCCTGTTGATTTAAAGACTATATTAAATGTAGACCGAATGTTGCCAATAGCGAGAAGAAACCACGGTGTACTCTACAGATCACTGTTACCACAAACGTTAAGATTTCGTATTGACATTCGAGACCAGTTCACCACCCTGCTAGCTGATATCGCGAGACAAATTTATAATAAGGAGCAATGCTGTACGCACTAGACGTGGCCACTGTTTCTATGTATCTATAGTGTATCGATACGTGGAACTGTTTCAGTGTTTCGAAACGGCTATGTTTCACTGTTTCGGAACAGTGGTGTCTCGGATACCGGGACCAGATTCGGTCTCTTGCCAGACACAGAAACTGTATGGCTGTTTCAAAATAATGCTGTTTCAGTCCACTTGTGCTTAACAGTGACTTCAATCAGCCCTGTCTCGGACGAGATTCTGGCACGGTACAGATACTGGAACACATGTAACGTCTCACTTCATGAAATACTTTCAGGTGTGTCGAAATCTTTTTGACACACAACAGCACGAAGCTTAAGGTCTCCGAAAATTAAGCTTCGTTTCTAATTGACTGCCCTATTCCGAAATGACGTAATTCTGCTTTATAAACACCAACAAACAATAAAATAACGCACACTATTCGCATTCAAAATAATAAAATTGCGAAAAACATTCAGTGAAATTACACATCTCTTATAACATACACGTTCTGCAACGAGAGTCGAGCTTGATAAATATAAGAAGTTGCCACTGATATACAGATCACAAGATCCATTGCTGTAGTGGAAAGAAAAACGTGTTGTTTCCTACGCTGTTTGAAATAATGAAACGTCTTTGTATTATGGCCACCTCTATTCCATGAGAAAGCATATTTTCAAAGCAGGGGCAAACAATAACAGACAGATCTCGTCTTTCAAGCTAAAAAGTATCAAAAATGATATATCTAAACTACAACTTAGAATAAATACAGTGGATCTATTCAGAAATGAAACAGTAAAATTTCGGATGATTTTGTTCTTCTCTGGCCAATGTGCACTGAATTTGTATTTGACTATTTTGTTTAGTCCACTAAATCTTACATGTAGCTACCTTACAAGAACATTTTTCTCAGATTTGTTGCACGCAGAAGACACGTTTTTGCTCACCATTCAGTGAGTTTAATTTTTTTGAGTATGTTTATTTATTTATGTGTTCGAGAATAATTATCGATTTATGTACGTATATGTTTGTGTGTAGTAAATGTGCTATGTTTGGTAATACACAATATCGGCATCTCAAGACTTGTGTATCATAGATAATTCCCAGCCAAATCAATAACAGTACTTCGATACTTTTGTTTTTGGCTTTCAGATACTATGATAAAAATTGCATTTCAATAGCAACATAACTTTATTTCTGATTTCCTGAGGAAGTTTGTAATAAAATGATAATATATCTGCTTGCTGTGAGTACTTCATCGAACTCCATATACATGTACATCGAACAAACTTCCTTAACAATAATTGTAAGTGGAGTAGAGCCATATCTGCCATGATATAGGTATCGCAAAGGCATTACACTGTATGAATTGCTTTAAATTTTAGTCTGGTTTTTATACTTCAAGGAAACATACCGAAAACAATGGAAAATTTAACTGCAAGAAAAGTGTGAGTGGCACACTCATAAATGTTAATTCAGTGCCTCGCTTTCCAGAATGCTATCTCAATAAATTATACCTCGTGAAACGCCTTTTCAAGAGCACATACAGACCATCATTCATAAAGCCTATCAAAATTAGGCACTATAATACAGGGAAACGAGTTTGGCAAAATCTGTTATGTCAAACATACAAACTCTGATCTCAGCCAATTGGAAAATATGAGTCACATGGCATGAAAGCAGCGCATTTGCAGCAGGACTGCTACGGTCGCAGGTTCGAATCCTGCCTCGGGCACGGATGTGTGTGATGTCCTTAGGTTAGTTAGGTTTAAGTAGTTCTAAGTTCTAGGGGACTGATGACCATAGATGTTAAGTCCCATAGTGCTCAGAGCCTTTTAAACCATTTTTGCTGCAGGAAATACGAAACTGCCAAGACGCCTAAGTGAAATTTTCATACTTTCTGCGATATGATTGGCACTCTCGCACCTCATTTGTGTTTATATGACAATATTTATACAGTAGACACACAATATGATATAATGTGTAGGCCTATACAATTACGAAACACAAATTGTTTCACTGTTTCGTATCATTATATTGTACTGTCTCATTTGTTTCGAAACAGTTATGTGTTTTACTTTGCCCATGTCTTATACGCACAAATGTGCAATTTCACTACTGTCACTGCACTGATCTTTTCGAAATAAATGCAGCTCACGATCAGACCCACTTCTTAAAAATAATTATTACGACACAAGCTCGTTTTACGAAATCACTGAATACAATTTTGCAAGGGCTAACCGCATTAACTCTAACAGCCGTGGCCAATGAAAATGAAAAGAGTTTACCTCTGGCAGCAGATGGAAACCGTGACAATGCCCCGCGACGAACATGAGTGAATGCAGATTCGCAGCACACCGCCATCTTATGTCTTGCGCATGTATTCACAAACACAACCCGAGAAACAATGGCGCATTCAACTCTGCACGTCTGCCATCTCTGCCATCAATGTCTGACCGCAGTATTCCCAACCATCGATCGATCGATAGCTCGATTCGACAAAGAGTATAAAGATAGAGCTACCGCTGATCCGTAGCTTCATTCAATTTGCATGCACGTTTAATAACAATCTTGTTAGCGTCTCTTTTTCGTTTCTGCAAAAGTCATAAGAACAGGTAGTTGATGCCTACAAATGCAGTTCATTCTATCAGTAGCTGTCGCGCCTACTTGATCTTTTATATTGTACCTGAAAGAAAGAAATGCTATGATCGGCGTGCCCGTTTTATAATGTATTCCGAATATCAAAGAAGCTGCAAATATGTTGCTTCGCTATAAAACAGGCTGCACTGAAAGAAATCCTACACGTTGCCTCTCTGCTCAGAGTTCTTACTGTTGTTGTTGTTGTTGTTGTTGTTGTTGTTGTGGTCTTCAGTCCTGAGACCAGTTTGATGCAGCTCTCCATGCTACTCTACCCTGTGCAAGCTTCTTCATCTCCCAGTACCTGCTTCAACCTACATCCTTTTGAATCTGCTTCGTGTATTCATCTCTTTGTCTCCCTCTACGATTTTTACCCTCCACGCAGCCCTTCAATGCTAAATTTGTGATCCCTTGATACCTTATAACATGTCCTACCAAACGGTCCCTTCTTCTTGTCAAGTTGTGCCACATACTCGTCTTCTCCCCAATTCTATTCAATACCTCCTCATTAGTTATGTGATCTACCCATCTAATCTTCAGCATTCTTCTGTAGCACCACATTTCGAAAGCTTCTATTCTCTTCTTGTCCAAACTATTTGTCGTCCATGTTTCACTTCCATGCATGGCTACACTCCATACAAATACTTTCAGAGACGACTTCCTGACACTTAAATCTATACTCGATGTTAACAAATTTCTCTTCTTCAGAAACACTTTCCTTGCCATTGACATCACAGGTTAGAAAAAGCTGTTGTATGATTCTGTCTTGTTCCTGAAACGGCCCTTGTTAATATGTCACTAAATTTTACAAATGTTAGCGTGCTGTTTCAAAACGACATTAAAGAAGTGACAGTTTCTCTAGTGAAATACGCAAAAAGAAGTGAGATGTAAACCAGTAAATATCGACCTGATCAGGCAGGTTAGAGTAATGTTCCTTTTTACCTGTTTACTTCGCGCCTCCTCCCTCCTCTTGTTTTATCATAAAATTCTGTTCTGTCTTCTAATTTTCAGTACTCTGAATTTCACGTTTTGGTTCCTTCGCTCCCATGAACATAGTGACCAGTAACAAGACACTTATTAGCTCCTTTTTCTCTTGCTACGCTCTTCGTTACGTTGTAGCTTATAGTTACGTAGGGGCTTAAGAAAGTAAGTTATATGTCGTCCCACGCCAAGACCATTTCACAATAAGAGCAGCGCATTGTCAGAAGAGCATACATGTTCTGGATACCTTGCAGATATAGTTCTTCTGCAGTACGGATAAGAGATTCACGACCAGTGCGAGTGAAATGGCGCGGCAACTGGAAAAGAACGCCAAGGCCGAATTATGCGGAATAAGATTCTTGTGGGGACATCGTTTGAACTGCACACATTCACCGTAAAATCTGAAAGAATGTGGACCAAATGAAATTTTGCATCCAGCCGCAGTGAGATGGTGCCAACAATTTGACGAAGGCCGCACAGACATCGCTGATGGTAATCGAGAAGTCGAGACGCAATTTTCATCTTTTCGGTAAGCAGAAGGGACACCTGTGGAGGGGGGGAATTTGTCAACGATACGATAGTTCACACCGCGGTTTTCGAAAGTCTATGTGACTAAGGAGCGGACTTCCATCGTCGAGGAAATGAAGGACTTTTTAGAAGGAATTTTCGCTATTGGAATGTAGATTTGTATTCATTTATCTTACACGATCACGATTTAAGTTTTGTAGCCATTTTCAAGTGCAATTTGAAATCTAAAAAGAAGGCTGAGCTGGCTAAAATGACATTACACCGTCAGAACATTTTAGATAAGTCGGAGTTTTGAGATTTCAGATGGCTCAATCATGAATTGCGGAAGGGTTGAGCTTCTGTCAAGTTAAACGATTCTCTATAGTCCCGTTCTTACAGGATCTTTCTCTCCCCGCAACTATGTGGGAGGTTTGATGTTTTACCTGATTCACGGTACACTGGTGAAATGGTCGTACCGGAAAATCCCCACTTCATCGCTACCTCGGAGATGGTGTGTCCCATCGCTCGTGCGCCGACTATAACACCACGTCTAAACTCACTTAAATCTCGATAACCCGCCATTGTAGCAGCAGTGACCGATCTAACAACTGCGCCAGACACTCGTCTTATGCAGACGTTGGCGACCGCATTGCCGTATTCTGCCTGTTTACACTTCTCTGTATTTGAATGCGCATGCCTATACTACTTTCTTTGACGCTTTAGAGAATATACTCCAACATGAGCTGCTCAACACTCAACTACCTACGAGTGGCCGTCCCATAACCACTCAGTACTGCAACCAGTCAATTACTTTATAGCGTGCGTGAATACAACATTAACCAAACTGAACCACAACAACTTCGAGAGAATCGTGTGAACCAGGAACACCCCGAATAGCACTCTTAAGTCCAGTCCAGTGACTAACACCTTCAAACAATAGCTTCTCCAAATATAGACCACAGTTTCACAGAAATTACAGAAAACTGTTTGTCCACGATAAGTTAGTGATCAGAGCGGTGGCTGTCGGGAACGGTCATGCCTCCGCATTACAGCTGCCCAGGGTTCAAATGGTTCAAATGTCTCTAAGCACTGTGGGACATAACATCTGAGGTCATCAGTCCCTAGACTTAGAACTACTTAAACCTAACTATCCTATGGACGTCACACACATCCATACCCGAGGCAAGATTTGAACCTGCGACCGTAGCAGCAGCGCGGTTCCGGACTGAAGCGCCTAGAACCGCTTGGACACAGCGGCCGACCTGCCAAGGGTTAATCAGAGGTGAGGGGAAGGCAGCGTCGGCTGCTTGCAGCAGTTTTGTGCTTCACGCGAAATCGGAGGCGACATTCGCGGTGACATTTCCCACTTAAGTGGCACTTCCATCGGATCGGAAATCGCCTAATTTGTTGACGTATTCATGCTTGAGTGTTTTACCTACAACTTTTGTATTATTTATGTATCGCAAATAACGAAAAATGAAAGTAGATGAACCGAAATTCAAAAACTGTATTTTTTGGAATCTGTTTGCACTTTGCATTTATAAAACACAGTACAGCAGTAATGTTTACAAATTGTAGTTAACTGTGCCTGAAAGAATGCTGCTCACTAAAGATCACTGTTATTTGTGTTTGATTCAAGATCATCATCACCATAGGTTGAGAATGTGGCATTGATAATTTAATCGATGACCACTTCCATTATTCCACCTCGTGTCCAATAGTCTTGCCCCAGGTTCTGCTGTAACCTTGCCAGTCCTCTGCAGTAACTGAAAGGAAAGAAACATTAACAATATTCTACCATCTTTTCTTCGACATTTCGTCAGTGACCTTGTGTTTTATTTTGTCCCATGCCAATTCTACCGGAATTAGATCACACTTGTAGGCCCTGAAAGGACCATTTTGTGGCCCCTGCTCTCAGCGATTTTATCCAGCCGTAAAGCTGGTTTATTTTCCTTTTTAGACACCAGTTCAGTCTTCCTCATTGAATCGTTGCACCTTATTTGCCTGCCACGCAACCACACTAACATCGTAATCCTGCCATCATATTTATTAGGCATTCTGTCGAACTTCCCGCTGTTGTATGGCGTATCATCCATACAATCACAGAATTTGGTGGAAATATAGGAACCAGCGTATCTGCAAACGCCCCCCGCCCCTCCGTCGACTTCCGGTAGATTCATAAACCTCAAGAAATTCGGAAGTTAGTGAATACAGTTTCTTGAATGAAACCAATTGACGAATTAAAACTGTCTGCCAGACTGCGTTGTCAGGTTCGAGTCCCGATCTGGTACACAGTTGTAATTCCGAAAATGTCTCTGAGCACTATGGGACTGAACATCTGAGGTCATCAGTCCCTTAGAACTTAGAACTACTTAAACCTAACTAACCTAAGGACATTACACACATCTGTGCCCAAGAAAGGACTCGAAGCTGTGACCTTAGCAGTCGCACGGTTCCGGACCGAAGCGCCTGTACCGCTCGGTACCGCGGCCGACAGTTTTAATTTGTCAGGACGTTTCAGATTAGCGCACACTTCGCTGTAGAGTGAAAATTCGTTCTAATCTCTTGCACTTTGCTGCAAGTACTTGCTAAATTTGTCATTTTGTGGGAATGTTTCGCAAACTTACAGAAAGAGTGTTCGGTATCGATGCCATTATCGAAAATGAGAATGACACAAAGACAGATGGGCGGAAACAAGTGTGCCATTGGAACTCTTAATATAACTGGCAACACCAGTCATGGAAGTACGAAATGAGTTCACCAATCAAGTTGTTTCACCACAAGGGAAAGCACAAGGGCAGTATAGACATCTTTAAATTTTTGCTGATTTTTAAATAGCATACGCGTAAATACATTACATTTATGTTAAAAGTGGTAAATGCTGCTTGCCAAAATCGAAGCGTAATTAAAAGGCGGTCTCCTGGTGAGATGGAGCGTCGCATTTTTGCTACCCGTTACAGAATATTTGATTCTACAATAGACAAGATATGTTAGTAATTTACAGATTACATCCTCAAAGTTTGTAATATAAGTGAAATGCTCTGATTTTAGTTAATTGAATAGTGTTTCTTGGTAAAAAAATGTGTACTCCGCTAACATATTTTCTGTCTTTTATTTTTGGGTTTCGTCACGATCTTTATTCATTAATAATAATTCAACAAAAGTGAAGAGTGCTTTCGTTTTTAAGAAAAACTGCACTTCTGCAACAAGTACTTGCAGAAAACTCCTGAAATAAATTTGCCCCAGTGACTTTAGCCGTTAAACTTGGGTAAGATTTTGTTCTAATGTAAACGCCTCAGCTAGTGCTTACAGAAGTTACTTGCTAGTAAACACAAGCCTTTCGTACTACTTCGCGTCTAGAGGCAACTTGACGTTGGCAGCGATCGGACATAAATGAATATGTTTCAAGTAGGGCCCATTTTCTCCGCTTCTGGCAGCATTAGCGCAATGGTCAAGCTATCGTGACCAAACAGTAACTTTGCAACCACGCTACGTTTGTTCCTACCATATGAACATTAATAAACTTTATCCACGCCTTTGCACAGTCAATTAACTACTCCCTCCACATATTTGATCGTAGCAAAAATCTCTCCAGCCCTACGACCCCGAATAAACTCAAATCAACTAGTTTAACGTATCCTACTTTGTCTCGCAGAACAATAACATGAATTGTAGCAGATACACTGCGAAACACGTCTAACTTATCTGTCACACTGAGTTCTGATCGACAACACCGACCGAATAAAAAGTCAATAACTCAATAAACCCTCTTGACGATATTCTCACACATTCTATTAGTCGCGATCCCACCTAGATCCGCCATCTATTGTCTTTCCCGGTGACTGTTACGATGTGATAATTAATTAGAGTTTGCACCTACGAAGTCTAGTGTACGCTTGCCTTGCGAGATTCAAATCAGAATTGAACTTCTAAATTCCAAAAAGCTTAGAGGAATCAGTTTAGACAATCACGTCACAATTCCTTTGCTTTCAACAATTAAATGTAAGTTCTTCGGCTGCCTTAGTATTGTTGAATAGCGGCCAGCTCGATATTATGATATCTCTAGTGAGGACAGCTGACGTCTGATGCTGCCGGCGCGAGGAGAGACTGCCGCAACTTGCTCATTCTGTCAATCGTGGTAGAAAGTTTGCTTTTCTACTACAGTTGCTGACATAGAGACTTCATTACAGAACATACATACATACATTCATTTATAGCCACACATCACGTATTTAATATTTGCCAACCGATAGTGGAAGTCCGTGGCGACACTCAAAAACTTTTGTGCCGTCACAAGATGAAGCACTGCGGGCGCCTTCAGCGAGCCGACAACAAGTGCCAAGCGGAGTGTTTTTGGCTGTCTGTAGTAGTCAGTGCTAGAAGCAGAGGAAATGAAATGAAATGATCGTATGGCATTTATTGGTCGGGTTATCCCCTTCGGGGTTCGGCCGCCCTGTTGCAGGACTTTTTAGTTGACGCCACTTCGGCAACTTGCGTGTCAACGATGATGAAAATGATAGACACACAACACTCAGTCCCATGCCGGGAACCGAACCCGGGCCCCCTAGCGTGGTAGGCGGTAACGCTACCGCTGCGCTACGGAGGCGGACAGAAGCAGAGGAGTGAGCGCGTGACTGCAGACACTGCGCTGTTCGGTGTAGGCAAAACAGCATGTATAATATCTTATGAGGGTGGCTTGATAAGCCTGCTAAAAAAAGTAAAAGCCAGAATAAATGTTTCGTAAACAACTCCCCTTACTTCTCAATATGCTCTCCTCTGAGGAATGTACACTTGGTTCAGCGATCATCCATCGGAACTGCAAAATACTTGAGCTGTGCTGTTGGTGCTGTTATAGGTTTCCGTCCTCTGTTGGAGGCCAGACCGTATCGTTTAGTTGACATGGTTGTCGTTGTTTGTATTCTTTTTGTGTTGACTGGCGCCACTTGGTTTCGCAAGCGTTGTCTGACTGCTAGTGGCAGCAGCGGCTTTATCGATATATAGTAACTGTGCCCCTATTTTTGCGGTGACGTTGTTGTTCTTCCGGGTCGTGTGAGTGAGCAGTTTGGTTGGGGACTCCGGAAGAGCCAGCGCGAGAACACGCCGGGACCCCTGGCGGCACGCATGCACTGCCGGATGGAAGGGCTGTGGTCGCGACGGTCCACGACCTCGTCGTCAACCGCATCCAACAAGTTTTTAAGTTGAGTGCATTTCAATCCAAGTGGAGAAACCTCCACTACTGTGATATCTCGCGATTCTCCAGTGGCTTGGGTTCGTGTTGCTGCTCGTAGTGTCGCCGAGACGAAGAGCAGCGAGTGGAGTGCTTGGGAGAAGGTGGATGTACACTACTGGCCATTAAAATTGCTACAACAAGAAGAAATGCAAATGATAAAAGGGTATTCATTGGACAAATATATTATACTAGAACTGACATGTGATTACATTTTCACGCAATTTGCGTGCATAGATCCTGAGAAATCAGTACCCAGAACAACCACCTCTGGCCGTAATAATGGCCTTGATACACCTGGGCATTGAGTCAAACAGAGCTTGGATTGCGTGTAAAGGTACAGCTGCCCATCCAGCTTCAACACTATACCACTGTTCATCAAGAATAGTGACTGACATATTGTGATGAGCTAGTTGCTCGGCCACCATTGACCATATGTTTTAAATTGGTGAGAGATATGGAGAATGTACTGGCCAGGGAAGCTGTCCAACATTTTCTGTATCCAGAAAGGCCCATACAGGACCTGCAACATGCGGTCGTGCAGTATCCTGCTGAAATGTAGGGTTTCGCAGGGATCGAATGAGGGGTAGAGCCACGAGTCGTAACATATCTGAAATGTAACGTCCATTGTTCAAAGTGCCGTCAGTGCGAACAAGAGATGACCGAGACGTGTAACCCATGGCACCCCATAACATTACGCCGGGTGATACGCCAGTATGGCGATGACGAATACACGCTTCCAATGTGCGTTCACCGCGATGTCGCCAAACAAGGCTGCGACCATCATGATGCTGCAAACAGAACCTGGATTCATCCGAAAAATGACATTTTGCCATTCGTGCACCCAGGTTAGTCGTTGAGTACACCATCGCAGGCGCTCCTGTCTGTGATTCAGCGTGAAAGGTAACCGTAGCCATGGTCTCCCAGTTGATAGTCCATGCTGCTGCAAACG
This sequence comes from Schistocerca gregaria, assembly GCF_023897955.1. Classification (NCBI taxonomy): domain Eukaryota; kingdom Metazoa; phylum Arthropoda; class Insecta; order Orthoptera; family Acrididae; genus Schistocerca; species Schistocerca gregaria. Next base: position 206,459,734 of record NC_064926.1, read on the forward strand.
TCGTCGAACTGTTCGTGCAGATGGTTGTTGTCTTGCCAACGTCCCCATCTGTTGACTCAGGGATAGAGACGTGGCTGCACGATCCGTTACAGTCACGCGGATAAGATGCCTGTCATCTCGACTAGTGATACGAGACTGTTGGGATCCAGCACGGCGCTCCGTATTACCCTCCCGAACCCACCGGTTCCATATTCTGCTAACAGTCATTGGATCTCGACCAACGCGAGCAGCAATGTCGCGTTACGATAAACCGCAATCGCGATGGGCTACAATCCGATCTTTATCAAAGTCGGAAGCGTGATGGTACGCATTTCTCCTCCTTACACGAGGCACCACAACAACGTTTCACCAGGCAACGCCGGTCAACTGTTGTTTGTGTATGAGAAATCTGTTGGAAACGTTCCCCATGTCAGCACGTTGTAGGCATCGCCACCGGCGCCAACCTTGTGTGAATGCTCTGAAAAGCTAATCATTTGCATATCACAGCATCTTTTTTTTTTTTTTTTTTTTTTTTTTTTTTTTTTTTTTTTTTTTTTATCACTATGGGACTCAACTGCTGTGGTCATTAGTCCCCTAGAACTTAGAACTACTTAAGCCTAACTAACCTAAGGACATCACACACATCCATGCCCGAGGCAGGATTCGAACCTGCGACCGTAGCAGTTGCACGGTTCCGGACTGCGCGCCTAGAACCGCGAGACCACCGCGGCCGGCATCTTCTTCCTGTCGGTTAATTTCACGTCTGTAGCACGTCATCTTCGTGGTGTAGCAATTTTAATGGCCAGTAGTGTAATAAGCTTTCCTCGACTTCTTGTTAGTAATAGCTGCATTCTATGCGTTACTATTTCTTAAGCTCAACCAGCGTTTTTTTTTTTTATCTTGGCTAGTTTTATTGTATGTTTCTAAATTTTTTAATATAATTGCCATTCTTGGCGTTACAGTAAGTGTAAAATGTAGAGTTACCAAGTTTACTATCATTTTGTCCCAGCTGTTTGGTGATGTGTTGCCTGTCTTGTTGAACTAACTTTTGCTATTCCCTTGCTGTTTGACAGTATGTTTGTTAAATTTTTTTAAAAATTGCCATTTTTGGCTTTAAAGGCCTTCAGCCGTGCCTGTCGCTAGTTGTCTTAAAATTCTAATGTGGCAATTGCATTTTAAAGTTTACCTCCAAGACCTTGGTGATTTGTTTTCAATATTTCAATAACTGTATTTGTAAGTTGCAACAAGTTAAACAATTCTTAATTATTGCCATTAAGGCCCTCAGCCGTTGTGTCGTTACTTATCTTAAAATTTTAATTTGGCAATTGTATTTTTGCAGTGAGCTATAAGACTTTTGTCACTTGTCTTTAATATTTTAGTAACTGTAGCTGTAAGTTGCAGCAATTTTAATCAGTTCTTAATTTATTGTCATTAAGGCCTTCAGCCGCGAAACAATTCTAAAGTCATTGGCATTATTTTAATTTGTTGTTGATTTTAAATAAATTGTGTGTGATTAAAAGAAAAGCCAACCAATAGTAACTGATTACGGCCCCGTCCACAATCGCAACCGAATCCTGCCTTCCTTGACCACGAGGTCTCAATACTCGTCGACTGCAACGCTCACTTCCTCACTTGATGAAACTTTCCTCCTAGCAAACCAAAGTTTCATGTAAGGGAACAGGAAAAAGTCACTTGGGGCTAAGTCTGGTGAATAGGATAGACGAGGAACCGATACAAATCTCAGTTCACGCATTGTCTCCATTGTTGTCGCTGGTATGTGGGATGGTGCGTTACCCTGGCGAAAGAGAACGTTTTTGCGAGCCAAACTTTGTCTTTTTTCAGCCAACGCAACTTTCAAACGATCCAACTATGAAGCGTAATAGGCTGCAGTTATGGTTCCACTATGAGAATTATTCCTTAATTCCGGTTTGTAATGATGGATCTAGGTTTCAAAGGCAGTCGCAAATCGGCGCAAAAAGTCTTGCGGGTTGCGATTTAACATCGCTAGAAATTGTGTTGAAATGTGCTTTTGGTCGACTGCGTGCAATCGCGGCACCCAAGTCGCACACAGCCAATTCTCCACACAGGATAATACGCACTCGTTCAGTTGAGGTGCCTACAGTCGCAGCAATCTCACAAATTTTTATTCGACGGTCTTGCATTTACATATCATGGATTTTGTTAACGGTTTCCTCAAGTGCACGATTAGAGAAGGCTTTCTCTTCAGTGCTTCCCCAAAGTAAATGGCCTTCAATGATGGCGCAGACTCCGCACGAACTTCATCCAGTTTTGTTTTGATTTGTAAGGCAGTCCAACCCTTCAAATGAAAATCTTTAATAATAGCACGAAACTCTGTTTTCTCCATTTTTAATCACAGTCGACACACTGACCAATTCAAAGACGGTCAGAAATGGACTGAACGCTGTACGTTGTTTAAATTCTTTATGTAATCGTTGGATTAATAAAGCTTACCAACGATGAAAGCTCAACAAAAATGTTCCATTTACCAGACTTATCAAACCGCCTTCGCACTTGAAAGCCCATTACTGTACGTAAGTAAGAAGTAATGTCACTCTGCGAGCAGTGCAGAATGTTTTTATGAACTAGTGTCAGCATTGTTAAATAATTCAGTTGTATAATATGTGAAACTGTAGGGTAAGATGTGTTATATCGGTAGCTAGCAGTTTACTGTTCTGTCCACTGCGTCGATTCGCTCAATTAATGCTATTTGGCAACCCTGAGCTAAATTTGACTTTTCGATTAGTAGTGTCGCGAGGCGTAGGCCACTCAATAGTAACTTTATTTCAGGCTCACATCAAGAGAGCAGAACTCTGCTGAAACGTCTGAGTTCAGCTACGTATGCTATTAGGGTTATTGCAAATTTTGGTGATAAGAATCTCAGTAAATTAGCTTACTATGCCTACTTTCATTCACTGCTTTCGTATGGCATCATATTCTGGGGTAATTCATCGTTGAGTAGAAAAGTATTCATTGCACAAAAACGTGTAATCAGAATAATTGCTGGAGCCCACCCACGGTCATCCTGCAGACATCTATTTAAAGATCTAGGGATCCTCACAGTAACCTCACAGTATATATATTCCCTTATGAAATTTGTTGATAATAATCCAACCCAATTCAAAAGTAATAGCAGTGTGCATACCTATAACACCAGGAGAAAGGATGATCTTCACTATGCAGGGTTAAATCTGACTTTGGCACAGAAAGGGGTAAATTATGCTCCCACAAAAGTCTTTGGGCACCTACCAAACAGCATCAAAAGCCTGACAGATAGCCAACTAACATTTAAAAATAAATTAAAAGAATTTCTAGATGACAACTCCTCCTACTCATTGGCTGAATTTTTAGATATAAACTAAGTAAAAAAAAAACTTAATCATTAGTGTCATGCAATATTTTGTGTAATGTAATTTCTTGTACAGACATCTTTTATTAACCTGACACGTTCCACATCATTACGAAGTGTCGTATTCATGATCTATGGAACAAGTATTAATCTAATCTAATCTAATCTACGACCTACTTATGCGCTGCGACTTCTATAGAAGATAGCGGTTTGGTGAAATTAGAAGTTTCGTGCCCTATGGCCTCTCGCCGGCTCCACATTCAAAGTATAAAACTGTACAGGCGTATGTAATCTGTATTAATGTAGAGGAGGGAATCCGCAGAACCCTAGGACCCATGCTGTGATGAACATTGACTTATTTCCGTCCGGTTGCAAAGGTTACTTAATTCCCAAACAATTAGCACTCCTTCCAATACACCACGCCTTTTAATATTGTTCTGCAGTACCCTCCACGCACATAAGGCTGTTTTCAGCTGATCTCAGTTGCATTGAGCAACTCTTGAGACACCACGGTGCAAGAAGTGTCGGCTTTGGACTCGGCTTTCACCAATTTCCGTAACCTGTGGCCGTTGAATGAGCGATCCCGGATCGGATCGTAACGATTCCCCAACGTTGCCCATACCTCTCGAAACACACAGGCCTGTCTGCTTATCCTTTTTTTAACTTTATTTGTGCCTTGTGGCTGTCAACAGCCAACTGCACGGTCTTATTGTTTTTGTGTTTAAAGTGACTTTTGGATAACGGTAAAATTTCGTGAGCTTTAGGTATCAAAAACTACTTGTTGTGGACTGCTATTTATAGGCTGTGTTGCGGATTTCTGTCGGCATTTGCTTCCGTTTTTTCGTGCTTATTGGTGGATTCTGTTAAAAAAAAGTGAAAACACATCTGGACAAATTCAAAAGCCGCAGCCATCAGCAGAAAACAAAGTGTAACGAACTACTGTCAAGAGCATACCTGAAACTTAAATGTACAGTGAAAAGTTTGTCTATGCCACAACGACCAAATGTCCACAATTCACCAATGAGCACGAAAAAACATACACACGCTGTTCAAAGTCCGCAACACGTTGTAGAAGAAACAATCCACACGAAGTAGTTTTCCAAAGAAAAACCTCATGTACTTTTTCCAATATCCGCAGGCATTTTCAATATAAAATTTATGTGTACGAGGGCGTGCTGAAAAATAGTGCCTCCGAATTTTTTATTCCCTTCCCATTATTGGTTGAAGTATTACGTACGTGTCATGTGCATTACTCGGACCACTTTCCCGTTTCGCTGACGCAAGTAACAACTTCCTGCCGCTGGAGAGCTCCGAATAGTATCGTCTAACATGACGGTGTCCAACGTCACTGCCCGAGAACTGTAGCTTGCAATATGGCGGTGTATAACGTAACTACATGACGATGCGCAAGAGACCCTCAGAAGACTGAAAGCACGAATTCGAAGAGTTCGCCCACATGTGAAGAACACTCTCCTTCAGCTTCTCAATGCCAGGCCACACACGTGTACTGCGACATCTCCAACAATCCGATGCCCTGGATTAACTGTCATCGGTCATCCTCCATGGTTCAGTCCAGAACCACCCGGGTGCTACGGTCGCAGGTTCGAATCCTGCCTCGGGCATGGATATGTGTGATGTCCTTAGGTTAGTTAGGTTTAAGTAGTTCTAAGTCTAGGGGACTGATGACCTCAGATGTTAAGTCCCATAGTGCTTGGAGCCATTTGAACCAAAACTTGAGCAGCTTCGCTTGATGAAACGTTGCAAGGAAATGTGAGGATGTGTCTGCGCCAGGAAGCTCACATTCTATAGTGATGGTATCAACAAATTGGTCTCTGGTTGGGAAAAGTGTGTTCATTGCCAGGGCGACTATGTCGAGAAATAAATATGTAGAGATGAAGAAAAAAGATGTAGAATATTAACAATAATTTTTTTAATTTAAAAAACCGCAGGGGTTTTCATATTAAAAATTCTGGACGTAGCAGGGGTAAAAACTGGGAACAAAAGGCTTTTCACAACTTCTGCAGAAACCAGACGGCATTTATAAGAGTCGACGGGCATGAAAGAGAAGCAGTGGTTGACAAAAAAAAGTGAGACATTGTTGTAGCCTATCCTTGAAGTTATTCAATCTGTACATTGAGCAAGCAGTAAAGGAAACAAAAGAACAATTTAGAGTATGAATTAAAGGAATAAAAACTTTGAGCTTTGCCGATACCGTTGTAATTCTGTCAAACAGAAAAGGACTTGGAAGAGCAGTTGTATAGAATGGACAATGTCTTGAAAGGAGGATACAAGATGAACATCAGCAAAAGCAAGACAAGGATAATGGAATGTAGTCGAATTAAATTAGGTGATACTGAGGGAATTAGATTAGGCAACGATACAGTGAAAGTAGTAGAGGAGCTTTGCTATTTGAGCAGCAGAGTAACTGATGATGGCAGAAGTAGAGAGGATATAAAATGTAGACTGGCAATGGCTAGGAAAGCGTTTCTGAAAATGTGTGTATCCAATTGTCTGCGTCCAGTGTAATCCATGGAATAATAGTGCAAACGTGTGTCAGATGTCTCGAGTCATGTAACTGAGGGAGAGCGTGGGGACAAGTCCGGTATTTACTAAGCGGGATGTGGAAAACCGCCTAAAATCCACATCAAAGCTGGCCAACACACAGGCCCTCGTCGTTAGTCCGGCGGTCGGATTCGATCCGGGGCCGGTGCGCCTACCGGAGTCCAGGAAGGAGCGCGTCAGCGCTCTCGGCTACCCTGGCGCGTCGAAGTTTGCACTGAGTATAGTTCCTTAATTAGCGGTATGCTGTATGTTTCGTTTATGCAGACGTCTTTCAGCTTAATGAACATGACAGCAAAGAAGAGGCACTAGGTGGAAAAGAGTGGAGAAATTCTCTTATTAACAGCGTCATTTCCGTTCGTCGCATTGTTTCTTTGAGTTAGCCACTGTACTGCTCCGTAGTGTAGCAGTTATTTCTATGTGTGGTCGCAGCTTCATCAAGCTGTATTATTTGGCAGTGCATCAGTGCAAACGTGTTTCAGATGTCTGAAAGTCGTGCAACCGAGGCGGAACGTGGGGACCGGCCCGGTATTCACCTAGCGGGATGTGCAAAACCGCCTAAAAACGCATCCAGGTGAAAGTTACTTTTCTCCATAAGTTTCGCACAGCAACGCATGTATGACGGAAGAAATGGTTCAAATGGCTCTGAGCACTATGGGACTCAACTGCTGTGGTTATCAGTCCCCTAGAACTCAGAACTACTTAAACCTAAGTAACCTAAGGACATCACACACATCCATGCTCGAGGCAGGATTCGAACCTGCGACCGTAGCAGTCGCACGGTTTCGGACTGTGCGCCTAGAACCGCGAGACCACCGCGGCCGGCATGACGGAAGAGGCTGCAGACTGTTTTACGTTACAACTGCAATGTTTCCTCATCCATGTCACAATGCATCTCAAGTGTTATCAATGACTAACTTCAGGTTATTAGGGACGTGACTACATTTTTAGTTGCTTATTATAATATCTACGATGTGGGTTACTTGAGGAGGAACAAAGTTTCGGCCACGGCAGGTGGACGCCGTGTTATACTGGCCAGTCATTAATGTGACCGCCTATCAACAGCCCTAATATCCTACTTTTGCAGCGCGGAGTTACTGCCAGACGTGCAGGAGGAGAGTCAGTGAGATTCTGCAAGGCACCGACAGGGATGAGGAGCTATGCCGAGTGCAGAGTCGTGGCCAACTGCTCTGCGTTTCTCGTTTGGGGCATCAGTAGAGCGTACAGCCCGATCGAATTGGTTCCACATATTCGCGATTGGATTTAAATCCGGGAAGTGGTGGCCAGAGAGTACACTAAACTCATCCTGATGTTCTTCCGACTACACACATACACTGCTAGCCGAGCCACGTATTGCACTGTCCTGCTGGTGAATGCCACTGTGTCAAGGGAAAACAAACTGTATGTAGAGCTGCACATGACACACAAAGATAGATACATACATGTGTTGATCCACTGTGCCTTCCAGAATGTCGAGATCACGCAGGGAATGCCACGTAACCCTTTCCCAGAGCATTACACTCCTTCCCCCGCCTGGACCCTGACGACGATTGTGACAGGGTGTTTGCTTTCAGACGTTTCACGCCGTACACGCCAAAGTCCATCTGTCTCGGTGGAGCATAAAACGTGATTCATCCGAAAAGGTCACCTGCTGCCATTCAAATGGTTCAAATGGCTCTGAGCACTATGGGACTTAACATCCATGGTCATCAGTCCCCTAGAACTTAGAACTACTTAAACCTAACTAACCTAAGGACATCACACACATCCATGCCCGAGGCAGGATTCGAACCTGCGACCGTAGCAGTTGCGCGGTTCCGGACTGAGCGCCTTAACCGCGAGACCACCGCGGCCGGCTGCTGCCATTCAGTGGATGTCCAGTTGCGGTATCGGCTTGCGAATTCCATCCTTGCAACTTTCGCTGGACTGTCGTTGAGGAGACACAGTTGGTACAATCGGGTAGACAGCTGCTCAACAGTTGCATATCTCTTCGCCCTCACACTTCACCGTAGCAATCATTCACCACTGTTATCTAAGGCCCGTATTGTTCCGCAGTTGAATTAGCGCCAGTTTTAGATAGCGCCATTTTGCCTTGCAAGCTATACTTTAACTACGGTGGCACGCGAACAGTTTCCAAACTTGGTCGTTTCAGAAATGCTTCCATCCTTGGGCCGAAAGTGAATCATGGTGCCCTTTTGGCCGTCAGATAAATCGCTCCTTTTCCGCATTACGAAACGACTGCACTGTTTTCCGCGTCCCCTCGACACGCTTCATATACCCTCCAATGCTACTGCAACCGTCCAGTGTCTGTGAGTGGTTATAGTTCAGTAACGTGGAACATAGGCAGTGGTCACATTAATGTGACTGGACTGTGTATTTGAACAGACCCCGCTGTTTTCTCTGCACCAGCCCTGGCAGTGGCAGGATGATGCAACGTGGTCGTTATTCTCGCCAGCTGGGACGTGCTTCCAGCTTCGTCTCCGGACGCTCTGGGACGAGTCGGAACCTGCATCGGGGCCCCTCGCTTTTCCTTTTGCGAGGAGACCACAGTGTATCTTGTAGACTGAAACACAAAGGAAGAGCTGCGGTATTCATATAAACGGCCAACAGGTGCAGCATGTCGTGTCTTGCAGCTGTAACTTGTTTTGGCCGGTAGACGGCCGAGGCACCCGGACTACTGAACGCCTATCGGCAGTCCAGCAGTATTACTTTCCTTATTCTTCGGAATGAGTACTTCGTCAATAGACCAGTGAAATATTCGGAAACCAACGAAATTTACGGATGGGGGCGGCGGTAACGTTCTTTGCGACAGGTACATTTATAAACTATAAAAAGTGAATGACGGCTTCCATTAGACTTCCAGCATCTACAGCCAGAAACGTGAAGGCATAATTTTGTATGAAACTTACTGGCTGATTAAAACTGTGTGCCGGACCGAGACTCGAACTCGGTACTTTTGCCTTTCGCTGGCAAGTGCTCTACCAACTGGAAACATCCCCCAGGCTGTGGCTAAGCCATGTCTCCTGTATATCCTTTCTTTCTGGAGTGCTAGTTCTGCAGGGTTCTCAGGAGAGCTTGTGTAAAGTTTGGAAGGTAGGAGATGAGATACTGGCAGAAGTAAAGCTGTGAGGAGGGGGCGTGAATCGAGCTTGCCAACACGGTAGCTCAGCGTGTTTGGTCAGAGGGTTACGTACCCTCTGTAATAAAAAAAAAAAAATCGGTCATCAACGAACTTCATCGGATGTCTTACGACGTCCACCCCGAGCAGATACAACGAACAAAAGCGAACAAAATGAGATTTAAAAAAAATCTTGGTAGATAACTTGTCCGCGGAAGGCAAAGGTCCCGAGTTCGAGTCTCAGTCCGGCACACAGTTTTAATCTGCCAGGAATTTTCGTATGAGCGCACACTCTGCTGCAGAGTGAAAATCTCATTCTGGCCCTATAATTTTATATGTTATCTGTTCCGTAGTTGGTAAAATGAAAAGCTGTTTCCTGTGACGTCCGTAATGGGCAGCGCCCTCCAACAAGCTAGGAATTTTGATGCTCTAGCGCGCTAATTGGACAGAATTAAGCACGATATTCCTTAGGAAGACTCTGATTAGTGATAGCCAGGCCGAATAACTGCTTGCGTAAGAGTCAGAGGTGAACCAACGCGTTATTGACTTGCTCAGTTTGTGAAGCTCTTTCTCGTGAACAATCTTCCAATTTTTCCGAAATTTTAATCATTTGTTTATCTGTACATGTAAATCACATCCACCGATTTACATCCCATTTCAAAAATTCCTTCGTGGTGCGTCGCTTTGTTTCTTTTTTTTGTCGTTGAACGTATTATGAATGTGATAGTTAGACCTGCCATTAAGGAAGAAGAGAGCGCAGTATCGTTTATAATGAATCTTCTTTCAATAAAACAGACGAATTATTTTGGGAAATATTAGCAATGCAAGAAAATTACGTGCCGCTTTGCGGATTATCATTTGCCGACAACCTCGTTTCGGTATCTTCAACCGTTCACAAAATAAAGGGGTTGTAGTGTTCAGGTGAAACCCGCTGTAATACGAGGGGCGTTTGAAAAGTCCGTGCAGAGTCGGGGAGATGGCACCACAAGCGCGTATCGAGGTCACGTTTAGTTAGTAGCATCTTTGGAAAGAACTCAAACCAAGTCTCAGCCATATTGGTCTATTTCTTTGTGTTTGGCATTCGTGTGAAACAAGGAAGTCTAGTGACTGTCAAAAAATGGACGAAAAAGAATTTCGTGTGGTGATTAAACATTACATCGTGAAAGGCAAACGACTCTGGAGACTAAAGAGAAGACAGTGACTCTGCACCTTCGATTAGAACAGTTTATAAGTGGTTTCAAAATTTTGGGAGAGGCCATATGGGCACAAGTGATGCTGAACGTTCTGGTCGCCCTATGGAGGTTACGACTCCATAAATTATTCATATGATCAATGACATAAGACCTAAGATGTGTGAGATTGCTAGTGCTGTAGGCATCTCGAACGAACGGGTATGTAATATTTTGCATACACATTTGGACATGAGAAAGCTATCGGCAAGATGGGTTCCGCGATTGCTCACACTTGACCAAAAACGGAACCGTGTGTAGTGTTGCAAGGAATGTTTGCAGTTGTTCAGGAAGAATATGCAGGACTTTAAGCATCGTTTCGTCACTGTGGATGAAACATGGATACATCACTATACTCCTGAGACCAAACAACAACCTTAACAATGGGTTACCAAGGGAGAATCTGCACCAAAAAAGGCGAAGACCATTCCTTAGGCCGGAGAGGTTATAGCGACTGTCTTTAGCGATTCGCAAGGGATAATCCTCATCGACTACCTGGAAACGGGTAAAACTATCGCAGGTGCATATTATTCATAGTTATTGGACCGTTTGAAAACCGAGCTGCATGAAAAACGCCGGCGATTGGACCGCAAAAAAGTCCTTTTCCATTACGACAATGCACCACCACCCACCTCAGTAGTTTTGGTCGCAAAATTAGTGGAAATAGGATTCCACCTCGTTTGACATCCCCCCCCCCCCTTATTCTCCAGACGTGGCTCCTTCGGAGTGCTATTTGTTATTTGTTCTCCAATTTAAGGAAATGGGCCGCGCGGGATTAGCCGAGCGCTCTCGGTCGCTGCAGTCATGGACTATGCGGCTGGTCCCGGTGGAGGTTCGAGTCCTCCCTCGGGCATGGGTGTGTGTTTGTCCTTAGGATACTTTACGTTAAGTAGTGTGTAAGCTTAGAGACTGATGACCTTAGCAGTTAAGTCTCATAAGATTTCACACACATTTTAACTGGAGGGACAAAGTTTTAACTCAAACGAGGAGGTTATTGCAGCAATTAATAGCTATTTTCCAGACCTGGACAATTCATATTATTCGGAACGGATTAACAATTTAGAACAGCGTTGGACGTAGTGTATAAGTTTAACAGGAGACTATGTCGAAAAATAAAAATGGGTTACCCCAAACACGTGAGTAGTTTTTATTTTTGCACGGTCTTTTCAACGCCCCTCGTATGTTTTAACAGTAATTGGTCTAATAACAGTCCCTTGGGGCAGTCCCGACGATTCAGCGCCTGAAGATTTCCCTTTAAACGCGAAGCGCGGCGTCAAGGGTGACTAGGTTAGTGAGTGGGTAGACAAAAGAGAGGGCGGCGTGGCGCGTCTTCCGGCAGGCGCCGGCTGGCTGGTCCCCGGAGGGCGTGTCCCTCTGAGGGTCGGCGCACACTGAGACGTGGTCGGCCAGGTGCGGCTGGCACTGCGCCGTGGGAACCTCCGCCCGCCGCCCGCCGCCCACGGCTGCAACCCGAGCACCGCTATTGAGCGCATCGCCGCTAGCGCTCAAGGCCAGCGCCGACGAGACAGACCGGTCCGCGCATAATAGCGCCGCCGGCACAGCTGCAAAGGGTGAGCGGCACCCTGACGCTCACCCACTCCACGCCGCTCATTCGACCATTTTCGACCTGCATCCTCCTGGCGCAATCTCCGCCCGTAAGGTGCTCTGAGAGGGGTGGCGCGTGTTGCGAATAGACGGTGAGGCGGACGACGAGACAAAACAAGCTCATCAGATATGTTCTGAAAACACACTTCTGCACTCCGAAAATGCTCTCTCTCACAAATAAAGTGAAGCACCAGAAGATATGGTCGGACGTCAGTGTAACTTTGCACACGTACGAGGGGCGTTTGAAAAGTCCGTGCAAAAATAAAAACTACTTACGTGTTTGGGGAAAAACCTTATTTATTTTTCGACATAGTCTCCTTTTAGACTTATACACTTCGTCCAACGCTGTTCTAATTTGTTGATCCCTTCAGAATAATAGGAATTGTCCATGTTGGGTTGGCAGAAGATGGTTCAAATGTCTCTGATCACTATGGGACTTAACATCTATGGTCATCAGTCCCCTAGAACTTAGAACTACTTAAACCTAACTAACCTAAGGACACCACACAACATCCAGCCATCACGAGGCAGAGAAAATCCCTGACCCCGCCGGGAATCGAACCCGGGAAGTTGGCAGAAGAGCCAACACCGTGTTACTAGAGGAGGCAGAAATGCACGCGTTTCAGCTCACGAAGGCTGGCGAGAGGAGGAAAGAACTGCGCTGACGTGAGGCCTGGAACATGACAAGGAATTAGAATTCAGAAAGCTGACGTAGCTAGTTGGATACTTAACTTTAATCCATTTATGATGAACGTCGCTCTTGACGGTACATGATTCACAATATTATCTGTTCAGAAGACATATAGTAACTGAATATGGCGCCTTGCTAGCTCATAGCAAATGATGTAGCTGAAGGCTATGCTAACTATCGTCTCGGCAAATGAGAGCGTAGGAGTCAGTGAACCATCGCTAGCAAAGTCGGCTGTACAACTGGATCGAGTGCTAGGGAGTCTCTCTAGACTAGACCTGCCATGTGGCGACGCTCGGTCTGCAATCACTGATAGTGGCGACACGCGGGTCCGACGTATACTAACGGACCGCGACCGATTTAAAGGCTGAACCTAGATAGTGTGGTGTCTGGTGGTGACACCACAGTCCACGTCTGCAAAATAGCTATTAGTTGCTGCAATCACCTCCTCGTTTGAATAAAATCTTTGTCCGGCCAGCCATTTCTTCAAATTGGTAACAAATAGTAGTCCGAGGGAGCCAAGTCTGGAGAATAAGGGGGGGGGGGGGGGATGTAAAACGAGTTGGAATCCTATTTCCATTAATTTTGCGACCAAAACTGATGAGGCGTGTGCTGGTGCATTGTCGTGATGGAAAAAGACTTTTTTGGGGTCCAATCGCCGGCGTTTTTCCTGCAGCTCGGTTTTCAAACGGTCCAATGACGATGAATAATATGCACCTGTAATGGTCTCACCCTTTTCCAGATAGTCGACGATGAGGATTATCCCTTGCGAATCCCAAAAGACAGTCGCCATAACCTTTCCGGTCGAAGGAATGATCTTCGCTTTTTTTGGTGCAGATTCTCCCTTGGTAACCCATTGTTTAGATTGTTGTTTGGTCTTAGCACTATAGTAATGTATTCATGTTTCATACACTGTGACGAAACACGCTTAAAGTCTTGCGGATTCTTCCTGAACAGCTGCAAAGCATCCTTAGTACACAGGATCCCGTTTTTGGTCAAGCGTGAGCAATCGCGGAACCCATCTTCCAGATATCTTTCTTATGTCCAAATGTTTATGCAAAATATTATGTACCCGCTCATTCAAGATGCCCACAGAACTAGGAATCACGCACCTTAGCTCTTGTGTCATCTATCATCATATCCTGGATTTTATCAATGATTTCTGGAGTCGTAACCTCCACAGGGCGTCCAGAACGTTCAGCATCGCTTATGTCTATATGGCCACTCCGAAAATTTTGAAACAGCTTATAAAGTGTTCTAATCGAAGGTGCAGAGTCACCATAATGTTTATTAAGCTTCTATTTAGTCTCATGAGGCGTTTTACCTTTCAAAAAGTATTGTTTAATTACCACACGAAATTCTTTTTCGTCCATTTTTTGATAATCACTCGACTTCCTTGTTTCACACGAATGCCAGACACAAATAAATGGACCAATATGGTTGAAAATTGGTGTGCGTTCTGTCCAAAGATGATACTAAGTACAGATGACCAGGATAGAAACCGGTGGTGCCATCTCTCGGGCTTTGCACGGACTTTTCAAACGCCCCCGTACACAGCATTGGCGGGTATGTAAGCAATTAGAGTTGTAATTCTCTGTGACTCATGGAACGCCCTCCAGAGTGCATTAGAACCGTTCGCGTTTAACGTTGTAACCAGATCTAGTAGCGTTTATATTGGATGCATAGAATATCAGATGCTGAGTGATCTCCGTGAAGGACATGGAGTTGCCTCGTAATCGTCTCAGACAGTGTTATCAGCACCTGACGGGGTGTGAAATGGGTCTCATTCTGGGTCTCTATTTGGCAAGCTGATCGAGCGTGCCATATCCAGATTTCAATGATCTGCTAGTCGGTCTGCACCAAAAGGTGAGGACAGGCATACGCATCGTCAAGATTCCAGTGCACGACGTCCGATCACCACAATGGAGTAACGCCGTGTTGTGCATCGAGCTTATCGTACACCGTTCAAGTCTGCACCTGCCATCTGAGAACAACAAACGGACTCCCTGTAACGTGCTGTGTCATCCACCACCATTGGCTTCAGAGCAGAGCAGAGCAGAGCAGCCAGACAAGGAAATTACGAACCATACAAACGCTGCTCTTAACACCAAAACACTAATGGCTACAGTTGGAGTGATGCATGGCCAGGAAGTACAAACTCCTGATGAATGACGTCGCATTCTGTTCAGCGATGAATCGCTCTTATGCACTGTTCCAGATGACCACTGTTGGCGAGTATGGTGAGCCTTGGGGGTGATACTATTCTTCCATTGTTTTGGACAGACACAGCGGAGTAAGTCCTAGCGCATGGTGTGAAAAGCCAGTGCCTATGACCTCAGGTCATGGCTGCTAGTGATTGAGTCAATGCTGACGACACCACAGTACATCATGGACATCCTGCGTCATCATGTGTTACCTCTCATGTCGCGGTTTCGTGTACTATTTTCAACATGACAATACTCATCAACACACGACACGTGTCTCGATGAAATGTCTGCGTAATGTTCAGGTTTTCTTGTGTTAGCAAGATCCCCATGTCAGTCCCTAACAGAACATGCGTAAGATCAGCTCGGACGTAAACTTCGATCCAATATCTAGGATGTCAAAGATTGGCTACAACAGTTGCGGTCCATCTTGTCCCAAGAGAGTGTACAACACCTTTATGATATCTTTAACATCTCCGCCACCGATCATCACGATGAGTTGGCGTGGATAGAGCAGCAAAGTAGTTCAGAACCGCCGGCCGCGGTGGCCGAGCGGTTCTAGGCGCTACAGTCTGGAACCGCGCGACCGCTACGGTCGCAGGTTCGAATCCTGCCTCGGGCATGGATGTGTTAGTTAGTTCTAACTTCTAGGGGACTGATGACCTCAGATGTTAAGTCCCGTAGTGCTCAGAGCCATTTTTTTAAGTTCAGAACCCTGCCATTGAGGGCCCACGTGTCTCATCGTATGGGCAGACTCGCCGACGGAAGTGTTAAATTGTGAGCGGCAGTAAACGGAGCAGGCCAATGTTTCTGCATAGTTAAAAGACTGCAAACCTGGCCTTGCGCTTCATGAGAGCGTCGCCGTGTGCTTACGAAGAGAACACGGCAAGTGCCACAAACCGGTTTCCCAAAAACTTAAAAAACAAGTCAGTACGTGTCTTGGCTTATCTGTAGATACAAGAGGTACTTGTGTGCTCATTTTTGTCATCAGTCTTCTGACTGGTTTGATACGACCCGCCAAGAATTCCTCTCCTGCGAAAACCTCTTCATCTCACAGTGGCACTCGCAACCTACGTCCTCTATTATTTGCTGGATGTATTCCTATCTCTGTCTTCTTCTACTTTCTGCCTTCTACAGCTCCCCCCAGTACCATGGAAGTCATTCCCTCATGCCTTAACAGATGTCCTATCATCCTCTCCCTTCTCCATATCAGTGTTTTCCACATATTCCTTGCCTCTCCTATTCTGCACAGAACCTCATCATTCCTAACCTTATCAATCCATTCCATTCACCGAAACAAGAGACGTACTGTAAACACGGCAAGGCGCGTGACCACACCACTGCCGTCGAGGGGTGTACAAGGCAGGGGCGTCAGAAATTAAAAAAATGAAGCGTTTTTTATAATTTGGTACCTGAACATGAGAACGTCATCCGAGAACAACCTTCCGACACCTTTTCTTTTAAATTATAATAAAATTTATTGTCACTGAAAAGAGAAATATTTAAGCTTTCAGGAAAAGTTGTTTTTTCGCGTTACTCTATATTTATCACGAAATATCTCCTAAACTGTGTGTCGCACAGCAAAATAATTTTATAATTGCCTTCAGTACTTTATGGTGATGACGTCTGCAAATTTTATGCCCAATAAGTGTCAGTAATAGTGAAGTAATAAATTAAAATCTCACGTATGATGCAGAACTTTTACCAAATCATCATCCGAAATATAGTAAGCAAAAAACTTTTCCCTTTTACATTTTTTTGTGGGGGTGTAAGCGAGAAAAGTTTCACAAAGGTTCGAATTTAATTTTGTAGTTTGTTTGAATGCGATGGGTGCAACCGTTTGTCCTTTATGAGCGATGCATTGTGCGGTTCGCAGGCGCTGCGCTCAGTCAGTGTGGCCGTCTCAGTTGCAGGTGTGAGCTCGTTAGTGGGTGTTGTACAGCGGCGATTTCAGGATATCTTAAGTTCGTCTGTAAAGACGTGTGAAAGACTATTTGTTGATTATTAGAGTAAGTATATGTGTTTGTATTCACACTGAGCATTCACGGTTTATGTGTGCATCCAACAGCATCGCATGGCTTCTTATTTTATATATTCACTTATTTCATTAGCATCACATACGGCTGTCCTCATTATGTCATCCACGGATTCGGCGAGCGAGGTCGACGTGTCAGTTCTGAGTCCACCAAAGAAGCGAGCAAAGAAGAAATCATTAAGTTCTTCTGAGAAGCACGGAACTGTTACATCCAGAGCAGTCGATGAGTGACATTCTTTCGAAAACAGCTGCAGCTACAGGTGTTGGACGTTCTTCAGTGTATCGTGTGATAAGTGAGTACAAGGCCACACAAATTTTTTGAAGTCTCCCAAGAAAGGAAAATTACAACAGAAACTCTCAGAAAGCGTTTATGACTTCGATAGAAATGCGATACGAAGGAAAGTACACGATTTTTTTTTTCGTAACGAACTGTCAACAATTGACAAAGTGCTTACAGTCGTGAACGAAGATGCTGATCTGGGAGATTTTCGGAGAACTACATTTTATAAGTTATTGAGAGAAATGAATTTCAAATATGTCCGGCGTGGGCGCGATAGCATGCTAATAGACAAGGATGACATCATTTTATGGAGGCGGATTTATCTTCGAACCATTAAACGGTTGAGAGATGAAGGCAGACCCATTTACTATTTGGACGAAACGTGGGTGAAAGTAGGACATTATAAATTCCTCAAAACAAGCGTTTCTGTTCGGATTATCCACCGGAAGCAAGGGTTCATCAGGTAAAGGGAAACGTCTGATTATCGTACACTTTGGCAGCAAAGCAGGGTTCGTTGAAGGATGTTTGTGGACTTTCTAACCCAAGAAACGTGGAGATCATCATGAGGAGATGTGCGCCGAAACCTTCGAGAGGTGGTTTCAAGATGTTCTTCCTCAGCTTCAGGAAAATGCAGTTATTGTTCTTGATAACGCGCAGAACTATTCTCGGAGAAAAGGTAAAGTTCCCAATGCGAATTCCAATAAGCACGAAATATCAGGGTGGCTAAAATCTAAAAACATCGATTTCGAAGACGGTATGTTGAAGAAAGAACTTTTAGATATAGTTAAAAATCACAGAACGGCGCACAACGAATACGCAATAGATGAAATGGCGAAGAATGCAGGGAAAGCTGTTCTCAGAATTTCTCCGTACCACTGTGAATTAAACGCCATCGAGTTAGTGTGGGCCAGAATCAAAGGCTATGTTGCAGTGATAAACAAAACATACAAAATGCCGGAAGTTAAAGTACTGGTAGAAGAAGCAGTATGAACAGTGACTGCAGAGGATTGGAGCAAGTGCATCCTCCATGTCGTAAAAAGAGTGGAAACTCAAATTTGGAAATTAGACTGCATTATAGAGGAGAGAGAGGAGCGGTTTGTTATAAACCTCAATGAAAACAGTTCGACAGAGTGAACCTTGTTTCGTCCTTTATCATTATTACTACTGGTATTGTTATTAAAATTAACAATTAATTGTTTTTGAATGAAGCGTTTTGTTAGCAACCTGAAAGAAAATAAATCTGCTTCGACAGAATGAACTCAGTTTAGCATTATTGTTAAATTTATTTCGTACATTGTTGCCCAGGTTTCTCACGGTCCGCTGTAACAGCTTGGCAGCCAGCCGAACGCCGCCAGCTGCAAAGCGTGCGCCAAGGATTTTCCACACCCCTACGTATCACGTGAACACCGAATGATTTCTCTGGAAACGAGCGTAGTCGCTCACGTGACACTGTTTATGTTTCGTCCCAGCTCTCGGTGAATAGACATTAGTTTTCAACATTCGTCTGTAGCACCATATCTGAAATGCTTCTATTCTCTTCTGTTACGGTTTTCCTACAGTCCATGTTTCACTAGCATACAATGCTGTACTCCAGACATACATTCTCAGAAATTTCTTCCAAATTAAGGCCCATATTTGATATTAGTAGCCTTTGCTAGTCTGCGTTTGATGTCCTCCTTGCTCTGTCTGTCACTCGTTATTTTACTGTCCAGGTAGAAGAATTCCTTAACTTCACCTACTTCGTGACCATCGATCCTGATGCTAAGTTGCTCGCTGTTCTCATTTCTACTACTTCTCATGACCTTCGTCTTTCTTCGATTTACTCTCAATCCATACTCTGTACTCATTAGGCTGTTGATTATATTCAGCAGATCATGTAATTCTTCTTCACTTTCACTCAGGATAGCAATGACATCAGCGAATCGTATCATTGATATCTTTTCACCTTGAATTTTAATTCCACTCCTGAACCTTTCTTTTACTTCCATCATTGCTTCCTCGATGTAAAGATTGAACAGCAGGGACGAAAGACTATATCCTTGTCTTACACCCTTTTTAATAGAGCATTTCGTTCTTGGTCGTCCACTCTTAATATTCCCTCTTTACTGTTGTATGTACTGTGTATGACTCATCTCTTCCTACAGCTTACCACTATTTTCTCAGAATTTCGAACATCTCGCACCATTTTACACTGTCGAACGCATTTTTCCAGGTCGACAAATTCTATGAACGTGTCTTGATTTTTCTTTAGTCTTGCTTCCATTATTAAATCGCAACGTCAGAATTGCCTCTCTCGTGCCTTCACCTTTCCTAAAGCCAAATTGATTGCCATTAGCTCATCCTCAATTTTATTTTCCATTCTTCTGTATATTATTCTTGTCAGCAACTTGGATGCATGGGCTGTTAAGCTGATTGTGCGATAATTCTCGCACTTGTCAGCTCTTGCCGTCTTGGGAATTGCGTGGATGATGTTTTTACTAAAGTCAGATGACACGTCTCCAGACTCATACATTCTACACAGCAACGTGTATAGCCGCTTTGTTGCCTCTTCCTCCAACGATTTTAGAAATTCTGATGGAATGTTATCTACACTTTCTGCTAATATGATCTTAAGTCCTCCAAAACTCTTTTAAATTCTGATTCTAATACCGGGTCCCCTATCTCTTCTAAATCGACTCCTGTTTCTTCTTCTATCACATCAGACAAATTGAAAGGTCTCTGTTGGAT
Organism: Schistocerca gregaria; assembly: GCF_023897955.1. Lineage (NCBI taxonomy): Eukaryota > Metazoa > Arthropoda > Insecta > Orthoptera > Acrididae > Schistocerca > Schistocerca gregaria. The sequence goes on from NC_064926.1 coordinate 206,479,525, forward strand.
TCCTTTCATGTTAATTTCTTAAATCTGTTGTCATTTACGGCATAAATTCCGTTTCTGAATTTACTGTGGTGTTTCTGACTATCTGGGAGGAGACTGAGCAGTGAAACGTGTTACTTTTACACATAAACAAGAACAGTCTGTCACACTACTACACCTTAAAGCACAGTTTATATGTAATTCATATATGTAATTCATGTCACACAGTCTCATACGGAACCTACATCCGCTTTCTTTTATATACAGTATGTGATAAGATACTGTCATCCCCCTTCCTTTCTTTGTGAAAGAATGAATGAGCAAATATATTTCTAGTTGCATGCTGGATGGTAGAAGACAAGCCTGTCTGCTAGAGAACAGTAGGACCAACGTCAGAACAGGTAGTTACGCTTTCTAAAAGCAAAGAGGTTTCTATCCTTAGTATTGTCCTGTCCGTCCCTTGTCATGTTGGTATAGGAAGCTGCCTCTCTGGTCACTTCTGTTTTGTATACGGAAGCACCCAGGTCAGTCTGTCCGCGGCGAGCGTCTGAAGTGGTAAAATCTCCGGCTAAGCGCGTGTCTGCTAAGTCCGCAGGACAATGGATTTCTTAAGTTCAGCCTAACTGAAAATTTAATCACCTTTATTTCAGGTTTTAGCTCTAAAATATCTAATGTTATCTTAAATTGCAACGCAGTGTATTTCGAGTGTCAACTTCAAAATATCTTCCAGTAGTTGCTTTGTCACTACTTTGGGACTAAAGTGGAACCACGTGTTGATCAGAAACTCTAAGACCATCAATCTTAAATGTGAATGTGCGTGAGATTATAACGTCTCGTCTTAACAATATTTTTCAATACAGCAACTTTTCTTTATGTTGAACCCACGTGGGGTGTACTTTGTGAGACCAGTACCACGTGCTTATACAATTGTTTGACCCATCAGGTTAATAGTAAGACGATAGTAACCAGTTCGAGGTTTTTCTTTTGTAAATTGCTTTTCGATCTAATTTATTTTAATTATCAAAAGTATTGTGGAGATACACTCTTTGTGTAAACCAAGTTGACCACGTGAAGCATGTGGTGTAATCATCAAAGTAGCCCTCAGCTATTCTTTTCGGGAAGATTTCTCAGAGAGTTAGTATGAATTTAGTATACCAGTGTGTGGTAATTACATGACGGACAGGATTGCGCTACAAACGTAACTTCTTTCGGTGAAAATTGAATCGGTTGGTTGTGGTTAATTTCCTCTTGTATATGTTTCAACGTTCTTCGTGTGTTATTTTATGAATGGAGTGTTGTATGCAGTGTCCAAATCTTGGCTCCATATTTGATGTGTTCTCTAAGATTACAAACTCACATTTTCACAATCCTAAATTAGGCACCAGCTTAGTTATGACTCAAGTGTAATATGCTGAAATTTCAATGATCAATGTTAAAATAAATTCCCAAATATAAATTGATTTTTTTTTAAATTCACCGGTTTTCGTATGACTATTAAAAGATTATAATTAGTGTTAGTCTGGTTGGGAATTTGGTAAGCTAGATTGGATACCTGGTGAAACAGTTGCGCAGTAATGCAAGGTTAACTTCCTCAGATATCTCACAGCTTTTAAACCGCTGTTATGGTCAAGAATAGCAGCACCGCTTACACCTCAAATTAATGCAACAACATTACAAAATCTCCCCCCTCATAGAGGCTTTCAGTGTATTCTTCCACCTATCCGCTCTCTCGTCTGCATTTAACAGTGGAATTCTCATTGTACTCTTAACGTTATCACCCTTGCTTTTAATGTCATCGAAGGTCATTTTGACTTTCCTGTGTGCTGAGTCAGTCCTACCGACAATCAATAGGGAACTTCAAGCGTATCTCGTCATTCCTTAGTACTTCCGTATCCCATTTCTTTGCGTACTGTTTCTTCTTCACTAATCTCTTAAACTTCAGCCTACTTTTCATCACTACTACATTGTGATCTGCGTCTATATCTCCTCCTGGGTATTCCTTACAATCCAGTATCTGATTTTGGAATCTATGTCTCACCATAATGTAATCTAACTGAAATTTTCCCGTATCACTCGGCCTTTTCCAAGTATACCTTCTCCTCTTGTGATTCTTGAACAGAGTATTCGCTGTTACTAGCTGAAATTTATTACAGAACTCAATTATTTTTTCTCCTCTCCCACTCCTTGTCGCAAGTCCATATTCTCCTGTAACCTTTTCTTCGACTCCGTTTCCTACAACTGCATTCCAGTCCCCCATGACTATTAGATTTTCGTATCCCTTTACATATTGTATTACCCTTTCAATACCCTCATACACTTTCTCTATCTCTGCATCTTCAGCTTACGACGTCGGCATATATACCTGAATTACCGTTGTCGGTGTTGGTTTGCTGTCGATTCTGATTAGAACAACCCGGTCACACTAACTCACTCTCTGCCCTGCCTTCCTGTTCATAACGAATCCTACTCCTGTCATACCATTTTCTGCTGCTGTATACTCATGTGACCAGAAATCCTTGTCTTCTTTCCACTTCACTTCACTGACCCCTACTATATCTAGATTGAGCCTTTGCATTTCCCTTTTCAGATTTTCTCGTTTCCCTACCACGTCCAAGCTTCTGAAATGCCTCGCACCGATTCGAAGAATGTTATTATTTCGTTGATTATTCAGTCTTTTTCTCATGGTAACCTCCCCCTTGCCAGTACCCTCCTGGAGATTCGAATGGGGGACTATTCCGGAATCTTTTGCTAAAGGAAAGATCATCATGACACTTTTTCAATTACAGGTCACATGTCCCGTGGATACACGTTACGCGTCTTAATGCAGTGGTTTCCATTGCCTTCTGCATCCTCATGCCGTTGATCTTTGTTGATTCTTCCGCCTTCAGGGGCAGTTTCCCACCCCTAGGAGAAGAGTGCCCTGAACCTCTGTACCCTCCTCCGTCTCTTTGACAAGGCCAATGGCAGAATGAGGGTGACTTCTTATTCCTTATAGTGCACATTAATCTCAGCCGAAATGGTCTCACAGTGATTAGCATCACAGCTTGTCGGTTTTGCACCCCGTGTTCGAAACCAGATCATTTATTTTATTTACTTTTCTTTCATTTATCTACTCATGTACATTGAAAGTTACTGTAAGAATGTTTCTTAATCAGTTTAAGGGATACAAGGATGTTATATTAATAGTAAAATTACAACTGGGTTTCACAATAAGTTTCACGTACGTAGTATAAAATATACGTGTGTATGGTATTTTCAGTGGCTATAATATTTTTAAATTATCATAATCTTATGTTTAATTCTTATGGCAATTCTTACATTACTTCTATTTTTTCTTATGTATATTCTTCAGGAAGTTTTGGTGCACACATTTGGATGATACTGAACATAGGAACGGTGGAAAGGCATAAATTTGAAGGCCACGAGCATTGCAGTAAGGCAGCATTGCCACAGTGACATTTCTTCATATGAATCTCACTCGGGAAAGAAACATCGTTAAGATTTTAGGTACTGGCTGTAATGTTGCAGCAAACCATACATGACGGATCACTCTGCTGAATACTGGCGCTTGCGATCGACTATAAATCAAAGATACACTACAGGAATTTCACTGAAAACAATTTCAAATAATTTTTTCATTCATTTAGTTTTTTTGAAGTGCTTCATCAAACATACAGCTACTAGACTAATAAGGACAGCATGATTGTAGTATCAGCTGTAAACCATTTGTCTAGTAATTTCTTTAGAGATGGACAGATAAATGAAAAACAAAAATAAAACAATAACCGATTTCGAACAGGGGGCGCAAAAGTATGAAGTCGTGATGCTAGCCACTGCATCATCACATTGGTTGATCTATCTACATACGAAAAAGCACCTAAAGTACCTCGAAAATCTTGACCGTCGTTTTCTCAGAAACGATCGAGTATCAATGAATAAGCCGATGTATGTATGTGTTCGCTTATTTTGACGCCTCTTCCACCGAGCGAAGTTTCTGGGAACTCCGATAATGGCTCTTGCCGTGTTCTCCTCGTTAGTAATTAGTCGCCCGCGCCAGCTGTGCGCTGAGTGTATTACCGTACACGTAGCTACGGGGTTGTGGGCGCTCTGCTTCCTATAGATCAGGGCCTGCCAGAAACTCAGCTCGTTTCATTGTCAGTGCACGTTTCCCCCACCACCACTCTACACTGTCTGAGCGGGAATTGCAATCGCGACGCTTACACGGCAGAGCAGTCACGCACGGAACACAGATTGACCTGTAAGCGGCTTGCTTTCATATTATGCTCTGTTGCGAAATTCGAAAAACTTATGCTATGGGGCATGGCGAGAGGTATTGTACTTTTAGTGACTGTTGGTACAAGAGACAATAAAAACTGCAAATAAAAAAAGTTGAGTTTGCGACTGCATTACACCAGTAAAATTGTATTAGCCACATTGTTCCATGAAAAATTCTTACATTTCAGTTGAGATATAGAAAAAAAGGCAAAAAAATAGTCCCTACAGCATGCTGTTACGAATGGAACAAATTATCATAACTACATGTGAAAGGAAAAAAAGTATTACCTAGCACTTCTCTACAGACAGCACCATTGCTACAATTCTCAACATAATATATCACGAACAAAACAAAATTTTCATCACCATCTAATTATTTTTGGTTCGCTGAAAACATAATAAAGTTGGTATCTGGTACAAACCACTGGTACATTGACAGGCGTAGGCAGTTTATCAGATTGTCGTCACTGAGACTGTCACGTAATTGTGACTTATTTAGTTGCATTATTTAAAACAATCTTTCACAAACGTAAGTTGATCCAAACATGGATACCACTTCTGCAGCCTCGTTATGTAGACTTGTAAACTCTTCCCGAGAAAAACCTTCGTAGAGCTTGTCGGCTGAAAATAAGAAATAATAGAATGGACTGTAAACACATTTGATTTCTACAAGCATATACACTGAAGCGCCAAAGAAATTGATATAGGCATGCGTATTCAAATACAGAGATATGTAACAAGGAGAATACGACGCTGCGGTCGGCAACGCCTACATAAGACAAGTGTCTGGTGCAGTTATTAAATCACTTACTGCTGCTACAATTATAGCAAGTTATCAAGATTTAAGTGAGCTCCAACGTGGTGTTATAGCCGGCACATGAGCGATGGGACACAGCGTCTCCGAGGTGGCGATAAAGTGGGGATTTTACGGTACGACCATTTCATGAGTGTACCGAGAACATCAGGAATCCGGCAAAACATCAAATCTCCGACATCACTGCAGGAACGGGACGAACGACAACTGAAGAGAACCGTTCAACGTGACAGAAGTGTAACCCTTCCTCAAATGGCTGCAGATTTCAATGCTGGTCCATCAACAAGTGTGAGCATGCGAATCATTCAACGAAACATCATCGATATGGGCTTTCGGAGCCGAAGGCCCACTCGTGTACCCTTGACTACTCTATGACACAAAGTGTTACACCTCGCATGGCCCCGTTAACACCGACATTGGACTGTTGATGACTAGAAAACTGTTGCCTGGTGGGACGAGTCTCGTTTCAAATTGTATCGAGCGGATGGACGTGTACGGGTATGGAGACAACCTCATAAATCCATGGAGCCTGCGTTTCAGAATGGGACTATACAAGCTGGTGGGGGCTTTATAATGGTGCGGGGCGTGTGCAGTTGGAGTGATAAGGCAGCCCTGATACGTCTAGATACGACTCTGCCAAGCGACACGTAGGTAAGCATCCTGTCTGATCGTCTGCATCCATTCATGTCCATTGTGCATTCCGACGGACTTGGGCAATTACAGCAGGACAATGCGACATCCCACACGACGAGAATTGCTACAGAGGGGCTCCAGGAACGCTCTTATAAGTTCAAACACTTCCGCCGGCCACTAAACTCCCAGACCTGAACATTATCGAGCATATCTGTGATGCCTTGCAACGTGGTGTTCAGAAGAGATCTCCACCTCCTCGTACTCTTATGGATTTATGGGCAGCCCTTGGTGTCAATCCCCTCCAGACTATTTACTAATACAAACAGCATGAGCATAATGATTTTAATGGGTTAATCAGGCTGAGATCGGCTCGCTATGCAACACTACATCTTTTTAGGTACGCCAATTCATTTTCTCTTTCATCACCAACTAAATTTTTTAAATTCCTTGTACATAGTGGTGTAATGCCGCTTTGTTTCATATTTGCGGTGTCCGGCGATTATGTGACTACATAATAGACACTGAGAATCTTCATCCTTCTCTTCGAAAAAGAACCGTAATTCCCACTCATTTTTAAATGGTCGTACGGGACACTGCCTCTTTTTATGTGTAAGTGCCATTCCAAGAACCACCTGTTCCTTTACACTTCTTTTAAACAACAAGCAAATAGCGAGAAATACAAGCGCTGGCACTTCGAAAAATACGGCACCTATGCCGGAAGAGAGAGTGCTGAATCGCTATATTACACGAAATGTCACGCTGCACCGTGTACTTCCGAGAAGGACCGACTGAACCCGAGAAGGACCGAGCCTCGGCCTCTCACGCGGCCCGCACATTGCGCACGCCTGCAGTTTTTCACGCCGTAGATGTATTCGCATGGGGGGAGTTCGTTCCTCTCACCGTGGTATTTATGCCACATTGCAGCCCGCTGTTATTCCCACATTACATTATCGGCTGCAGTGCATAGAGGGAAGCTGCATCAGTAGCCAGTAGCCAGTAGCAGACCTGACACCACGCGATGGTGACGCAATGGGGAAACACGGAACGTTCGAGAGGTTTCCTATGCTGGAGCAGTGGCGGGTAAGTGTTCGGACGAGAAGATTGCTATTACATGGTGTACAACTTTGCTTTCGCCGTTTTTTCACCAACATTTGAGGCTTTAATGAAACAAATTGGTTACACATGTATCATTCAAAGCATTTTCCATCGCTGGCCACTACTTCCTCCCAGCTTTCGGGCAGTGTACGAATCCCACGTCGAAAAAATTGTACATCTTTTGAAGCGATCCACGAATCGATCCAATTCGTGAATTCTTCATGAGATCGAAAGTGTTGGTCAGCCAGGCCGTGCGCCATTGATCTGAACAAGTGATAATCAAAGGGAGCAATGTCTGGAGAATACGGCGGGTGGGGTAGGACTTCCCATTTTAACGTTTCCAAGTACGTTTTGACCTCTTTTACAATGTGGGGTGAAGCGGTGTGGTGCTGCAAAATCACTTTATCGTGCCTCTAGCTGTATTGGGGCCGTTTGTCTTTTAATGCTCTGCTCAAATGCATTAATTGCTTTCGATAACGAGCACCTGTGATTGTTTCACTTGGTTTTAACACCTCATAGTACACGACGCCGAGCTGGTCCCACCAAATGCAGACCATGATCTTGGAGCCTTGAATATTCGGTTTAGGCGTCGACGTGGAAGCATGGCCGGGATATCCCCATGATTTTTTGCGTTTAGGGTTATCGTAATGAACCCATATTTCGTGCCCGGTCACAATGCGATGCAGAAATCCCTTCCGTTTTTGCCTCTGAAGCAACTGTTCACCAAAACAAAATCGCCGTCAAACGTGTCTTGGTTTCAGCTCACACGGGACCCAAGTTCCTTCTTTCTGAATCATTTCCACAACGTTGAGACGTTTTGAAATGGCTTGTTGTGTCACTCCCACTAATCGTGCCAATTCTTCTTGAGTTTCACGCGAGTCTTCACGCAGCAATGTCTCCAACTCTGCATCTTCAAAAACATTCTCTCTTCCACCACTATGCAGGTCTACGACGTTAACATTACCGTTCTTGAAGCTTTGAAACCACTCATGGTACGTTCTTTCATTAATAGCGTCCTTACCATACGTACTTGAGAGCATTCGATGAGACTCAGACGTTGTTTTCTTCATATTGAAACAAAACAGTAACACCTCTCGCAAATGACGAGAATTATACTCGTAAACTGACATTTTCAATCAAGAACAACTTTATGAAGCAGAAGCAGACACAAATCAACTAATGTTTGAATGAGGTTATGTTGACCGAGGTCCGAGCTAACTGTCTGACGTTTGCGATCTGTTTCTTTCGACCGCTACTTTCCATTGTCGCCACCTACCGGCAAACAGCGGAAGCAAAGTTGTACACCTTGTAAAATTGAACTTCCAACGATGGTCTTGCTTGTACTGAGAACAGCCATTTAATAATTTCAACAGCTTTAATAATTTTTATGACAGTTGTTAGGTGTGTTAGTTAAGGTGAACGTTTATTAGATGTTGACTTGCAACGATCAGAAGCGAGCAGGAGGAGGCAGGCCTGAAACGGTGATTAAGCGTCTGCAGGAGTCACGATGGGGATTCAAAGGTGTAAAGACGTGTGTTATAAATGATAGGACACTGACACTGAAATGTTTCGTGTGGTATTACCGGAAGGTGTATATACTAAATGTTAAAGCATATTGTGTGCAATGAGACTGTTAATCACGGGGTTCAGAAAATATTTCAAGTTTCAGAATTTACTTTTACTGGCTCTGTGCGTCAGCAGCTGTTCACAGCCAAGTTTGGAGAGACATTTGTGGCCTCCCAAGTCAGTGTCCGTTCCTTTATTTCGGACGAGTCATAATTTGGAATTTTATTTTGCATCACTGCTCGTCCTTGCACAATTCAGTATAGGAGTAACATCCTCGCGGCCTACTGAGAAGAAGAATACAATGGGGACAACAATATCTTTAAGCGGCATCCACGAGACATCTGTAGAAGACGCAAGGTGAGCTAAAACATCTCCAGATCATCAGTGAAGATACAGGGAGCAAATGTAGAACTGTGTTATCTTCGTGTAACAAAAACGGTGAAACTCAGTGCCGTCTGGTGTAATGTGTGGGAGCAGAAGTCTGATACCAATTTTCGGCAGTATTTAGGAGGCACTGAGCATATGCTTTGAAGACCACTGTTTAGGTGATGAAACGGCTTAATAATCCGCAGTTCACATCACTTTCCACTGATTATTTTCACTTCGCTGTTATTTCAGCGTATTTGTGTTATGTCCGCCCCCGGTAGCTGAATGGTCAGCGTGACGGATTGTCAGTCCTCTGGGCCCGGGTTCGATTCCCGGCTGGGTTGGGGAATTTTCTCCGCCCAGGGACTGGGTGTTGTGCTGTCCTCATCATCATCCTATCAACCTCATCGACTTCAGGCCGCCGAAGTTGGATTCAAATTGGAAGACCGGCACCCGGAGAACGTCTACCCGAGGGGGGGGACCTAGCCATACGATTAAATAAATAAATGTGTTAAACACGGGTTCTGCTCTTCAGTTGTTACCGAGCACCGTTGACCCGTGAAGCATCCGCGCCGACGGTGTTGAGAAATGACGTTACATACCCTTTCAATCCATTAAGTTTCCTTTAACTTCCTCCTTCCCTTCTGAGTGTTTCAGTTTTCTTCTCGGGCAGTGTAGTATCGTTTGAGAATCATTTTCCCCAAAAACTGATATCGTAATTTATAACTGAGTGAAAATACAGTGTAAACTAGTTCCTTAATTTCCAAATTACCGTTAGCTAAGACGGGTAAAAATTGTTTTATCTTATGGTCACTTCGGGTGTTGTTTTCTACTGATTTCGGCGTTAGTTTTTGCCACTTTCAGTCCTAACTTTGAAATTTGGTGTTATTTTTTGTTAATTTTCGCGCGATTTTGCTACGGCTTATTATTTGTGTTTCGTATTTTCTTTATTTAGTCATGTTTTGTTGTTTTCGAGTGTTATCTTGCAGTTATACCTATCAATTAGGTATGTTTATTGACGTCTCATTTACACTTCAGAAAAAGAAAGAATAACGTTAAAGTATTAAATGCAATGAATTAAGAAGAGAAAATGATTGTACAATCGCATATCGTTAAAAGATTTTTTTTTTAAATCAAGCGTTTCCGTAACTTCCAAAGTTCTTTCCTGGACACATTATCACATCGTTACCTTAGCACATCACTACAGTGTGAAATCAGCCGCTCGAAGTCTATGTTTCAACAATACGGCTCAACTTGCTCTGAGCACTATGGGACTTAACTTATGAGGTCATCAGTCCCCTAAAACTTAGGACTACTTAAACCTAACTAACCTAAGGACATCACACACATCCATGCCCCAGGCAGGATTCGAACCTGCGACCGTAGCTGACGCGCGGTTCCAGACTGTAGCACCTAGAACCGTTCGGCCACGCCGGCCTGCGTTTGAACAATAATACAAACAATTACTTGGTGTACCAGGTCATAGACTGTATTACAGCACTACAGCCTCGTAACAAGAAAGTCACCATTTTGTGGGTAAAGGGACACCATAGGATCAGGGGCAGTGAAACTATCGACGCTCATGCTATCAGTGCCATCCGCCATGGGACAAAGGCATACGAACATGTTCCCTACACAGACCTACCGCAAGACGTGCGGCAGAAGATCTGAACCTTGTGAGACAATAACTGGAGTCTATCGTACCAACAAAGAGAAATACATTATGCAGCTACTCTACTGCATGTCTTTGCACTCCCTTGGCACCACAGGAGGGATCTGGTAACCATATTTTGCCTCCGCTTTAACCATGGAATGGTTCCGATTGTACATTACTGGCCATTAAAATGGCTAGACCAAGAAGAAATGTAGATGATAAACGGGTATTCATTGGACAAATATATTATACTAGAACAGACATGTGATTACATTTTCACGCAATTTGGGTGCAAGGATCCAGTACCCAGAAAAACCTCCTCTGGCCGTAATAATGGCCTTGATACATCTGAGCATTGAGTCAAACAGAGATGGATGCCGTGTGCAGGTACAGCTGCCCATGCAGCTTCAACAAGATACCACAGTTCATCAAGAGTAGTCACTGGCGTATTGTGACGAGCCAGTTGCTCGGCCACCATTGACCAGGCGTTTTCAATTGGTGAGAGATCTGGAGAATGTGCTGGTCACGGCAGCAGTCAAACATTTTCTGTATCCAGAAAGGCCCGTACAGGACCTGCAACATGCGGTCGTGCATTATCATGCTTAAATGTGGGGTTTCGCAGGGATCGCATGAAGGACAAAGCCACGGGTCGTAACACATCTGAAATGTAACGTCCACTGTTCAAAGTGCAGTCAATATGAACAAGGTGTGAGTGAGGCGTGTAACCAATGGCTCCCCATACGATCAAGCTGGGTGATACGCCAGTATGGCGATGACGAATACACGCTCCCAACGTGCGTTCACCCCGATGTCGCCAAACACGGACGAGACCATCATGATGCTGTAAACAGAACCTGGATTCATCCGAAAACATGACGTTTTGCCATTCGTCCACCCAGGTTCGTCGTTGAGTACACCATCGCAGGCGCTCCTGTCTGTGATGCAGCGTCAAGGGTAACCGTAGCCACGGTCTTCGAGCTGATAGTCCATACTGTTGCAAACGTCGTCGAACTGTTCGTGCAGATGGTTGTTGTCTTGCAAATGTCCCGATCTGTTGACTCAGGGATTGAGACGTGGCTGCACTATCCGTTACAGCCATGCGGATAAGATGCCTATCATCTCGACGAGTGATACGAGGCCGTTGGGATCCAGCACGGCGTTCCGTGTTACCCTCCTGAACTCACCGATTCCATATTCTGCCATTTCATTGGATTTCGACCAACGCGAGCAGCAATGTCGCGATACGATAAACCGCAATCGCGATAGGCTACAATCCGACCTTTATCAAAGTCGGAAACGTGACGGTACGCATTTCACCTCGTTACACGGGACATCACAACAACCAGGCAACGCCGATGAACTGCTGTTTGTGTATGAGAAATCGGTTATAAACTTTCCTCATGTCTGCACGTTGTAGGTGTTTGCCACCGGCGCCAACCTTTTGTGAATGCTCTGAAAGGCTAATCATTTGCGTATCACAGCATCTTGTTCTTGTCGGTTAAATTTCGCGTCTGTAGCACGTCATCTTCGTGGTGTAGCAATTTTAATGGCCAGTAGTGTGCCAACTGACTGATTCGCACCAAGTAATAGCGGCGCGGAGGAGGACATCCACCACATCATTTTCTGCTGCCCCCTGCGATGCCACGCAACAGCCCAATTCCTACAGTGCTTGGCGCTTAGTAGACAACAGCTTCCTAACAGTGGGAAGTCACTATTCGCACTGCATGATGTAACGTTGTGTAGACACATATATCACTTTTTGGAAGCTGGTAACATCATGGTGTAATTATCCTGCATAAACCAATGTGAATCTTCAATGTATGTGTCTGTAAGTGTGATGTACCTTTCAAATTGTAACATATTTAATTGTAACGAATTATGTATTAGAGGCTAGTTGAGTGGATAATATCGGAATACCCCAATAAAAATGAAGAAAAGTCTGTGTTTGGACACTGAAGAAGAAGTGCCTTCAGCCAAGCATCAGACGTTTTACAATGTCTACATTTCCCTCAGGGATGGAAAGTTGCTTTACCATTACATTGCTAGGTATGTGTCTCTTTATATTTTAGGAAGCTTGCTGACATCATCACTGAAGATTCCTTTTCCCCACAATAATAAAACCATCTTCAAGTCTTAATTAGGAATAGAGGCAACAGTTTTATCTGCCGTCGTCACATTTCTCGTTTCTTTAGCACAATAAATCATATCAAAAATGACAGGGTGTGAGAGATCTTTAATGTGACGCATCAAATAAACTGTATATTTTTGTAGTATGCAAGTATAAATACGAAAACTATCAAATACATGAATTAAGTATCACAGACACGTAAACCAACAAGGCGCTTGCGTGGTATACTGTGTTGTGATTGGATGACAGAGGTGAACCAAGCAGGTGCGATGTTGAATTACGTATTTGTGAAGCTACAGTACCGTATCCGGAAGATTTCGTATTGTGTACTTCGAAAATGTGCAGTTCAGTTGACGAGTCACATCAAATATTTCTCAAACGCTTATCATTTTTGGTACGATTTATTCTGCAAAAGTGTCGGGAAATGTGAGATCGGTGAATAAAACTGCTACTGAAACAGAGATTGTTTGAAGTGTTGTGCTTTCATCTGTCGTCATATCTAGAGAATCAGCGTTTTATGCAGGAAATGAACGGTCATTTTAATGTTCTAAGTGAACAAAAGCGCTGAGGAAAATTCTATCCAACTTCAACATTAAACATCTATCAGCAAAAGCTGTTCTTAGATTTATGACATTTTTAGACGGCAAAAGGCATGTCAAATTTCCTGTTATTTCGGAAAAACCTCCTATTTTGCATTATGTCAATAAAAACCTGTGGTTTTGGTTCATTTTTGCGTCTGAGTTTACGTGAAATTTTCTTGTGCCTTTCTATACGAAAACGTAGCTGAACTAAGGCATTTCATTAATTCTAGGCAGTGGTTTCTCGATAAAGTTGTGATCTATTTCAGTTCCCAAAAGTTTTTAGGGATTACAACGTCTTGGCGTTCGTTATTTGATTATACAACTTTTGTAGCTTGTGGATGTCTGTTAAAAGTACTGAATACTTTTGGCTAACTCTTGTCGAAATTTAATGGTAATACATATTTCTTAAGAAAAATCTCTTGGTGTTGTCAGATATTTCGTTCCCTATCGTCTTGGTAAGGGGACTGATACTATTCTTTATTCCTATACTTTTAACATTTGCCTCTTATGACGCTGGAAAATAATGTTTGTTTATTCGAAATAACATAGGGTCCCTAACAGAGTCTCCTTCAGAACCTGAACCCTTATTATTATCTCAGAGATAAAAAACTGCATCATCCAAGTTTCCATCCTAAACTTGAGAGTCTCCAATCTCTAACGAAGGGGTAGTGGTACTACGTACCGTCCACTCTTCCTTAAACCAAGAGCTTTTAAAAAGACGATCATTCTTTCCAAGAGCAGTGACATATTTCCTGTGTCGTCCCACTTAATCAACAGGAAATTCGGGAGAATAAAAGGAGGAAGGAAAATGCGGTGAGACGCTCGCGTAAACAGCTTAGTCATCACGAAAACTGAGTGTGTCGGTGTCACACAAGCGCCACACCAAACAAGTACGGTGAAGCCAGCATTCATGAGCAATCAGCTAGGCACAGTTGACACATGTATGTTTTCGAGGATGTCCTTAGTTGGTACTGTGAGAGATGTGTGCTGCGACATCAGTTAGTAGACGAACTGTTGTGGAGGAACATCTGCAGATTAAAGGCAGGTACAATTTAGAAAGATTTGACGAATTGGTTGCTCCTTCTGTTACTCTTACAAGGGGACACTCCACGCTGCAAATCACGGATTTCGATGCGCTTCAAGTATGTTGTAGAGGCACTTACCCTGAGTACCTGGCTATCCGTTTTCTTAGCGACGGGCCTTGGTTTATGAGAAAATTGATTCTGAAGTTCATTGCGCGCTTTGTATACCCGTAACATTGCATATATTCCGAGCAAGTCATCGTAGCGCAGCGGTGCAGGTTCACGGCTACCGCACTGGAGGCACCGTGTTCGAATCCTGCTCCCATATGTTTTTTTTATGCATGCAAGAATTGTCCGGAAAATTTCGTCCTACTATTCAAAAACGAAAAGACGAATTAACTGGGAAATACACAAATGTAGTCGTGTCCTGCACGAAATCCGGGAAGTCAACGAAACTGGTGTACGGAGACTTTTTGCGTTCTGTAATTCTTCCGTACGTGGGGCAGAAAAAAATTTGTACATTATCGATTCTTGGGAAGGGCAGACCGATTCAACTTTATAGGATCATCTTTTCATTGATGAAAGGAAAACGAGCACCTGCACCCTAAAAGTGGTCCCACCAAAGTGCACTCCTTATTGCCAGCCCTGCGATGTTTATTTTTACCGACAGGTAAATTATTCAGAATGCTCCCTACTTAATGAAAGACAATAGAGAGATCGCTTCTAGGGAAGATTCGATAGAATTACATTTGCTAAGCCTACATCAATTCAGCTCACCTAATTTTGAAAGCATGATTAGTTACGCATGGTTCGCATCGAAATTAGTGGATGAAAGAGAAATCTTTTTGAATGCAAATGAATTGCGTTTTCTGGCATCGCTCATGAAGAAACCGTGCGCCTGCAAGACGGTTGCTTTCATAAAATGTGCGTGGTGCTGCGAAAATTTGTGCTTTTGTTGTTTCTTTGATAAGTATCACCCACAATATTGATCTGGCACATGAAGCAATGTGGACGAAGAAAAATAAGATTTTGTAATATTGAATGACAGAAAAAATCACTAACTGAATATATCTTTACAATTTCGCACGCCTTACACTGTTTGATGATATTCTTTGAAATAAGATTTAAAAATTCGGTCGATTTAAAAAAATAGGAAAAAAACGAAACTACAAGAGCAGTATTCGAACGCGGTACCTCCAGCGTGGTAGCTGTGAACCCTCATCGCTGTGCTACTCTGACTTGCTCGGAATACATGTAATGTTACGTATACACAAAGCCCTCAATGAACTCCGAAATCGATTTTCTCAAAAACTGAGGCCCGTGCTAAAAAACCGGATAGCCAGGTACTCAGGGTAAGTACCTCTACAACATATTTGAAGCGCATCAAAATCCGTGATTTACAGTATGGAGGGTCCGCTTGTTAGACTAAGAAATTGCAGGCCAGCGTGGCCGAGCGGTTCGAGGCGCTTCAGTCTGGAACAGCCCGACCACTACGGTCGCAGGTTCGAATCCTGTCTCTGGCATGGATGTATGTGATGTCCTTAGGTTAGATCGGTTTAAGTAGTTCTAAGTTCTAGGGGACTGATGACCTCAGATTTAAGTCCCGTAGTGCTTTGAACAGTTTGAACTAAGGAATAGACTAAACACAGATACTCCATTCCTGCTGAAAACAATGAGCGACGCCGTGTCCTGTAAACTGCACCCAGAGAAAATCGAGGATGGGTCCATTAAGTTCCCGTTGCAAGTCCGCAGCTTGCCCCACAGGTGTCAGAACCAAGGGCCGTTACGTGCTTGCGGATGGAGTTGAATTTAAATGCTCGAACAAGAACTGTAATACGGCACGTAAATTTTTACCTTTGGAAATGATACTTTTTTGTTTCCTGTCATATGCAATAATAATTTTTTTATGTAGACCAGATCTTCAGAAAATACAATGGAAAACATTAAAATCTAATTACAAACACGAATTTTAAAAATTTTATCTCTTCTGCTTGACAGTGCACAATTTAAAATAAAATACGGTCTTTATCCTCTCCCCATGAACCATGGACCTTGCCGTTGGTGGGGAGGCTTGCGTGCCTCAGCGATACACATAGCCGTACCGTAGGTGCAACCACAACGGAGGGGTATCTGTTGAGAGGCTAGACAAACACGTGGTTCCTGAAGAGGGGCAGCAGGCTTTTCAGAAGTTGCAGGGGCAACAGTCTGGATGATTGACTGATATGCCCTTATAACAATAACCAAAACAGCCTTGCTGTGCTGGTACTGCGAACGGCTGAAAGCAAGGGGAAACTACGGCCGTAATTTTTCCCGAGGGCATGCAGCTTTACTGTATGATTAAATGACGATGACGTCCTCTTGGGTAAATTATTCCGGAGGTAAAATAGTCCCCCATTCGGATCCTCTCAAGAGGATGTCGTTATCAGGAGAAAGAAAACTGGCGTTCTACGGATCGGAGCGTGGAATGTCAGATCCCTTAATCGAGCAGGTAGGTTAGAAAATTTAAAAAGGGAAATGGATAGGTTAAAGTTAGATATAGTGGGAATTAGTGAAGTTCGGTGGCAGGAGGAACAAGACTTCTGGTCAGGTGACTACAGGGTTATAAACACAAAATCAAATAGGGGTAATGCATGAGTAGGCTTAATAATGAATAGGAAAATAGGAATGCTGGTAAGCTACTAAAAACAGCATAGTGAACGCATTATTCTGGCCAAGATAGATACGAAGCCCACGCCTACTACAGTAGTACAAGTTTATATGCCAACTAGCTCTGCCGATGACGAAGAAATTGAAGAAATGTATGATCAAATAAAAGAAATTATTCAGATAGTGAAGGGTGACGAAAATTTAATAGTCATGGGTGACTGGAATTCGGTAGTAGGAAAAGGGAGAGAAGGAAACGTAGTAGGTGAATATGGACTGGGGCAAAGAAATGAAAGAGGTAGCCGCCTGGTAGAATTTTGCACAGAGCACAACTTAATCATAGCTAACACTTGGTTCAAGAATCATAAAAGAAGGTTGTATACATGGAAGAATCCTGCAGATACTAAAAGGTATCAGATAGATTATATAATGGTAAGACAGAGATTTAGGAACCAGATTTTAAATTGTAAAACCTTTTCAGGGGCAGATGTTGACTCAGACCACTATCTATTGGTTATGACCTGTAGATTAAAACTGAAGAAACTGCAAAAAGGTGGGAATTTAAGGAGATGGGACCTGGATAAACTAAAAGAACCAGAGGTTGTACAGAGTTTCAGGGAGAGTATAAGGGAGCAATTGACAGGAATGGGGGAAAGAAATACAGTGGAAGAAGAACGGGTAGCTTTGAGGGATGAAGTAGTGAAGGCAGCAGAGGATCAAGTAGGTAAAGAGACGAGGGCTAGTAGAACTTCTTTGGTAACAGAAGAAATATTGAATTTAATTGATGAAAGGAGAAAATATAAAAATGCAGTAAATGAAGCAGGCAAAAGGAATATAAATGTCTCAAAAATGAGATCGACAGGAAGTGCAAAATGACTAAGCAGGAATGGCTAGAGGACAAATGTAAGGATGTAGAGGCTTATCTCACTAGGGGTACGATAGATACTGCCTACAGAAAAATTAAAGAGACCTTTGGAGATAAGAGAACCACTTGTATGAACATCAAGAGCTCAGATGGAAACCCAGTTCTAAGCAAAGAAGGGAAAGCAGGAAAGTGGAAGGAGTATATAGAGGGTCTATACAAGGGCGATGTACTTGAGGACAATATTATGGAAATGGAAGAGGATGTAGATGAAGATGAAATGGGAGATACGATACTGCGGGAAGAGTTTGACAGAGCACTGAAAGACCTGAGTCGAAACAAGGCCCCTGGAGTAGACAACATTCCATTGGAACTACTGACGGCCTTGGGAGAGCCAGTCCTGACAAAACTCTACTATCTGGTGAGCAAGATGTATGAGACAGGCGAAATACCCTCAGACTTCAAGAAGAATATAATAATTCCAATCCCAAAGAAAGCAGGTGTCGACAGATGTGAAAATTACCGTACTATCAGTTTAATAAGTCACAGCTGCAAAATACTAACGCGAATTCTTTACAGACGAATGGAAAAACTAGTTGAAGCCGACCTCGGGGAAGATCAGTTTGGATTCCGTAGAAATGTTGGAACACCTGAGGCAATACTGACCCTACGACTTATCTTAGAAGCTAGATTAAGGAAGGGCAAACCTACGTTTCTAGCATTTGTAGACTTAGAGAAAGCTTTTGACAATGTTGACTGGAATACTCTCTTTCAAATTCTAAAGGTGGCAGGGGTAAAATACAGAGAGCGAAAGGCTATTTACAATTAGTACAGAAACCAGATGGCAGTTATAAGAGTCGAGGGACATGAAAGGGAAGCAGTTGTTGGGAAGGGAGTAAGACAGGATTGTATCCTCTCCCCGATGTTATTCAATCTGTATATTGAGCAAGCAGTAAGGGAAACGAAAGAAAAATTCGGCGTAGGTATTAAAATCCGTGGAGAAGAAATAAAAAGTTTGAGGTTCGCCGATGACTTCGTAATTCTGTCAGAGACAGCAAAGGACTTGGAAGAGCAGTTGAATGGAATTGACAGTGTCTTGAAAGGAGGATATAAGATGAACATCAACAAAAGCAAAACGAGGATAATGGAATGAAGTCGAATTAAGTCGGGTGATGCTGAGGGAATTAGATTAGGAAATGAGACACTTAAAGTAGTAAAGGAGTTTTGCTATTTGGGGAGCAAAATAACTGATGATGGTCGAAGTAGAGAGGATATAAAAGGTAGACTGGCAATGGCAAGGAAAGCGTTTCTGAAGAAGAGAAATTTGTTAATATCGAGTATAGATTTAAGTGTCAGGAAGTCATTTCTGAAAGTATTTGTGTGGAGTGTAGCCATGTATGGAAGTGAATCATGGACGATAAATAGTTTGGACATGAAGAGAATAGAAGCTTTCGAAATGTGGTGCTACAGAAGAATGCTGAAGATTAGATGGGTAGATCACATGACTAATGAGGAAGTATTGAATCGGATTGGGGAGAAGAGAAGTTTGTGGCACAACTTGACCAGAAGAAGGGATCGGTTGGTAGGACATGTTCTGAGGCATCAAGGGATCACCAATTTCGTATTGGAGGGCAGCGTGGATGGTAAAAATCGTAGAGGGAGGTGACTACACTAAGCAGATTCAGAAGGATGTAGGTTGCAGTAGGTACTGGGAGATGAAGAAGCTTGAGCGGGATAGAGTAGCATGGAGAGCTGCATCAAACCAGTCTCAGGACTGAAGTTCACAACAACAACAACACGGTCTTTATCTATAGATCAGAATATGGCAGATGTAATTTACATCAGATGCATTGTCACATTAACTGAAACGACATTGTGCATGAATAGGTGACGTGAGGTGTATGTAGCTTGTTCTCCCACTCCTAGCGCTACGTGTGCGGGTGCTCTGCACAGGATGAGTCAGCTGCCCCTAACTATGGGTTTTATGCAACCCACAATGCCTTCAATAGCCACTCGTGAGATCATCATATTGCCTCGCTCGTTAAGCGCAAAGTATTGGTCCTACAGAAAAAAGTTCAGGATCTTTTGGCAAGAAATTTAATTTAGTTAAATCTTGCACTGGGATTCGTCATCGCTGAAGCCCACGGTTTTGACTTATTAAAGAGAAACACGATTGAAGGTCAATTTCAAATGTTTTTCTTGAATTATTCGAGAATTTCGGCCTCTAACATAAACGTAGCCCAGTACAAAGTTTAACTACATTAAGTTTCGTGCAAAAGATTCTTGTTCTTTTTTTGTATAGGAGTAATAGTTTGGACATAACACTAGAAGAATACGGAAATCATGCACTTGGTTTTTGAACACGTTGTGGGTTGCATAAAACCATTAGGTGGGGATTGCTGAACGACCATGCATAACAATTATCTTTGACAATAATGCTACATGTGCATCTACATCCATTCTGTGCAAATCACTGTGAAGTGAGGAGGAGAGAGTTGTCCCCACTGTACCAGTTATTAACGTTTCTTCCTGTCCCACTGACAGGTTGATTGTGGGAAGAACGATAGCTGCCTTCTTCCAACCAAGGAATCCTAAACTAAGTCACAAATTTTGCTTGCTAACCATACGATCGTACTTTTGTTAATAGGCATAGGTTTGGTACTAGGTTTAGGAAATTGAGAAATGCTGCATCTACTGTACGTGACTGCCTTGATCCGTAGGTTTCAGAGTGCCTTATAAGAAAATTGATAGTTGGGTTTCACACAGTCGATGTTTTCGGAATCCATGCTGTTTGGCAATGGAAGAGGTAATTCGGGGCGAGATATCTCATTACGTTTGAGCTCAGAATACACTCCTGGAAATTGAAATAAGAACACCGTGAATTCATTGTCCCAGGAAGGGGAAACTTTATTGACACATTCCTGGGGTCAGATACATCACATGATCACACTGACAGAACCACAGGCACATAGACACAGGCGACAGAGCATGCACAATGTCGGCACTAGTACAGTGTATATCCACCTTTCGCAGCAATGCAGGCTGCTATTCTCCCATGGAGACGATCGTAGAGCTGCTGGATGTAGTCCTGTGGAACGGCTTGCCATGCCATTTCCACCTGGCGCCTCAGTTGGACCAGCGTTCGTACTGGACGTGCAGACCGCGTGAGACGACGCTTCATCCAGTCCCATACATGCTCAATGGGGGACAGATCCGGAGATCTTGCTGGCCAGGGTAGTTGACTTAAACCTTCTAGAGCACGTTGGGTGGCACGGGATACATGCGGACGTGCATTGTCCTGTTGGAACAGCAAGTTCCTTTGCCGGTCAAACGAATGGCAGAACGATGGGTTCGATGACGGTTTGGATGTACCGTGCACTATTCAGTGTCCCCTCGACGATCACCAGAGGTGTACGGCCAGTGTAGGAGATCGCTCCCCACACCATGATGCCGGGTGTTGGCCCTGTGTGCCTCGGTCGTATACAGTCCTGATTGTGGCGCTCACCTGCACGGCGCCAAACACGCATACGACCATCATTGGCACCAAGGCAGAAGCGACTCTCATCGCTGAAGACGACACGTCTCCATTCGTCCCTCCATTCACGCCTGTCGCGAAACCACTGGAGGCGGGCTGCACGATGTTGGGGCGTGAGCGGAAGACGGCCTAACGGTGTGCGGGACCGTAGCCCAGCTTCATGGAGACGGTTGCGAATGGTCCTCGCCGATACCGCAGGAGCAACAGTGTCCCTAATTTGCTGGGAAGTGGCGGTGCGGTCCCCTACGGCACTGCATAGGATCCTACGGTCTTGGCGTACATCCGTGCGTCGCTGCGGTCCGGTCCCAGGTCGACGGGCACGTGCACCTTCCGCCGACCACTGGCGACAACATCGATGTACTGTGGAGACCTCAC
The DNA here is from genome assembly GCF_023897955.1 of Schistocerca gregaria. Classification (NCBI taxonomy): domain Eukaryota; kingdom Metazoa; phylum Arthropoda; class Insecta; order Orthoptera; family Acrididae; genus Schistocerca; species Schistocerca gregaria. The sequence continues at coordinate 206,501,050 of NC_064926.1, forward strand.
GCCCCACGTGTTGAGCAATTCGGCGGTACGTCCACCCGGCCTCCCGCATGCCCACTATACGCCCTCGCTCAAAGTCCGTCAACTGCACATACGGTTCACGTCCACGCTGTCGCGGCATGCTACCAGTGTTAAAGACTGCGATGGAGCTGCGTATGCAGCGGCAAACTGGCTGACACCGACGGCGGAGGTGCACAAATGCTGCGCAGCTAGCGCCATTCGACGGCCAACACCGCGGTTCCTGGTGTGTCCGCTGTGCCGTGCGTGTGATCATTGCTTGTACAGCCCTCTCGCAGTGTCCGGAGCAAGTATGGTGGGTCTGACACACCGGTGTCAATGTGTTCTTTTTTCCATTTCCAGGAGTGTATATTCTAAAATTCTGCAACAAATGAATCCAAAGATATTTGACGGTCATTTCTGATATCCTTATTGTAGATGGGTGTGACCCTAGCTTTCTTCACATGACTGGGCACGCTTATGTTCGAGGGTTCTACAACAGATTATGACAATTAGGAATTCCTCTGGCTCCTGAAACTTCGTTCAGCTGTGGCGATTGCAACTGTATGCAATTTGCAATGGCCCGAGAAGAAAATATGAACCATGCGCCTGGGTAATTCTGTATATCGTTGTCGTCATTTCCACGTTAAGAAACACAAACATTATAAAACTGTATTAAGTGATATATACTTTACCGTAACAGGACTGAGTATTCATCAGAAAATGACGTAACAAAAAATTTAAGATGACAATGCCTAACGATTTCTCATGGGAACACAGAGTACGGATCATAAAAGAACGTAAAGTAAGATTTAAACGTTAAATCAACTAGAACGAGACGAATACCTTATGCGTATGTAAGAAGGCACATAGTATAAAGTTATATCGACAATTGGTGGCGCTCTTGCCTGCTTGCGTATATCTTAGTTGGATGCCACAAAATTTAAACCGTTCCAAACCTTTATAGTTTCGTTCATTTTTGCTGTATATGTATGACATGTCAGCTGCTTGCTGAGGTAACCGATGAACTGGCAGCTTAACCTCTCCCCCCTCTCCTCTAAGACCAAGAGCAACATAATCACGTGCCATCACAGGCGTCGTTAGAAGTGTGAGATCGATTTATGAACAAATATTTAGATACAAATTTCTGTTGGAGCCGAGAGACGCCCTGTGTAAGTGGAGTGCGCCTGTCAATATAGACTAACCTTTCTGAGGCCACGCGTCCCCACTTCAACACCTGACCTGCTGCCCAGAGAAAACTAGGCATTAGGAACGAAGGAAAATTTGGTTTAACGTCCTGTCGACACAGTGGTCATTAGAGTCGGAGCACAAACTGGGACTGTGTCAGGGACGGAGAAGGAAATCGGCCGTGCCCTTTCAAAGGAACCATCCCGCCATTTCCCTGCAGCGATTTATGGAAGTTATGGCCAGACGCGAGTTTGAACCGTCGCTCTCCTGAATGAGAACCTAATTTGCTAACCACTGCGTCTCCTCGTCCGGTGAAAATGGGAGTCAATGCCTGATCTTTGCACACATGTACTTGGAAAAGCTAATCAACTTAAAATCATATAGCTTGTAATGGCTATAATTAATAGCCTGCAAATGATGTACAGAGTGATTATAATTAAAATTAAACTATCAAACCGCTGTAGAAATAACATCGCTGTTATCGGAGAAGTGAGAAAACGTATGGCAGAAGCAAAATAAATAGTTACAAAATGTAGCAAATGTAAGCATCATAGCCGCGCGGGATTAGCCGAGCGGTCTTGGGCGCTGCAGTCATAAGCTGTGCGGCTGATCCCGGCGGAGGTCCGAGTCCTCCCTCGGGCATGGGTGTGTGTGTCTGTCCTTAGGATAATATAGGTTAAGTAGTGTGTAAGCTTAGGGACTGATGACTTTAGCAGTTAAGTCCCATAAGATGTCACACACATTTGAACATTTTTTTGTAAGCATCATTATTTAATGATGATCGGCTACAAATGACAAATGAATCATACAACAGTGACTATGGTGTACGTTTGACGTTAAACAAACTGTACTACTCATCTTGCATGGGTGTACAGGTGTCATACCACGCCCATTCACCACGGCACTGTCCTATTACACCGGAGGAGAAACATTGGTTTTTATTGTCCTGAGCCGGCCGCAGTTCCCGAGCGGTTCTAGGCGCTTCGGTCTGGAACCGCGCGGCCGCTACGGTTGCAGGTTCGAATCCTGCTTCGGGCATGGATGTGTGTGATGTCCTTAGGTTAGTTAGGTTTAAGTAGTTCTAAGGTCTAGGGGACTGATGACCTCAGATGTTAAGTCCCATAGTTCTCAGAGCCATTTTTTAATTGTCCTGAGGCCAAAAACCGCATAAAAAGCATCAATGAATATCAAACCGTATTATTAATTTCCGTGTGACTGGCGCAAAACATGTTCAATATGCTGTCCACCATTTTCTGCAACAAGTTGAAAGCGAGAAACAGCATGTTTCACAACTGATCGAAGTTTTTCCGGGATCACGTTCAGGATGTGTTGCGCAGTGCATGCCTTCAGTGCAGCGAAGTTCGCAGTCGGAACACTGAATACATTCATCTTTCAGATAGCCTCTCGGCCAGAAGTCACGCGGATTAAGATCAGGTGATCGGGACGGCCAGGCTGTAGGGAAATGGCGGCTGATAATTCTAGCGTTTCCGAAATGGCGCTTCAGCAGATGCTTAACTGGATTTCAAACGTGCGAAGGTGCGCCATCTTGCACTAAAACGATCCCATCCACACACCCTTGCTGTTGGAGAGCTGGACTGACGTGGTTGCGCAAAAGACACTCATAGCGCTTACGAGTGACAGTACAGTACAGACAGTACACAATATGGCCCCATGCATGATAAATGATGCCTCAAACCCGAACCACACAGTGACATTTTACAGGAAGTGGTACTGGTTGATTTGCGTGCGGATTTTCCGTTGCCCATATTTACAGTTTGTGCATTGATATATCCTATCAGATGGTAGTGGGCTTCTTTGCACGGCCAGTCATTGTCCACTTCCATGCCAGCAAGAAATTCTAAAGCAAAGATCTCTCTTGCTGGCAGGTCAATAGGAAACAACTCGTGCACATGGGTAATTTTGAACGATGGCAAAGAAGGATATTTCGTAGGATTCTACGCACCGTGCTCATTGGTATGTCCCCATTGTTCGGGCAATTCTCCGTGCACTACACGTTCGCACACCACCACTCGTCTGCTCCTGCGTTGCTGTGGCCACTGCTTCCACTGACGTCGAGTCAATTCGTTTCCTCCCTCTACCAGATTGCACACGAAAAGAATCCGTCTTTTCAAATTTCCGAATCGTTTTATCCAGACCCACGGCAGTCATCGGACCAGTGCCTTTTTTCAAACCATTCGGCGTTCGGAACTTCTGCAGAGAGACGTGTGCAGTCATCATTCTTGTAATATAAGTTTACAAGCAGAGAGCAATCCTGCATTGAGGCAGTTATGGCGAACGTCGCAGACGCGAAAGGAGGAAACGCCGTGTACCCGGCGTCATTATACGAACTTCAATGGCTCGTTCGCATGACAGGTGTTTTCATTTACGTATTCTGACACATACAGCGCCATCTATTGATCAATTTTCACACTATTCTTTTCTACTGCCATACGTTTTCCCCCTTCTCCGTGAATATACCGTTGCAATTTGACGTCATTCTAGCCAGTGATGTTATTTATACAGCGTTTTGAAAGTTTAACTTGAATTATAATCACCCTGTTAATACTGAAGTAATGGTGTTCACTACACCGTCTTCAGTCATCAACAGAACTATCTGCCGTTACACCCGCAGGTGACAGTGTAGTGGTCGGTGGTGGGATCACTCATGGAAAAAAATCCTGAACTAGTTAGTGTTAGAGCTACACCTTCTTTTAGATTGAAGTCAGCTGATATGTATACCTGCTTAAACAAAGGAATCATCTGCAGAGGAAGTCAAGTATCCAAGTGAAGAAGGAATTTCATCAAAATATAAGAGGTATTATAGATATAGTTAGTGAAAGCTTATAGACGTTGACTCTGATAGTATTGGTATATCGGAGCATCACTTAAATAATTTGACAGTTCAGAGGCTCCCTTTACCAGGATTCAGACTTCTTGGCTGTTTTTCAAGGAGTTCCTTGCTGAGTGGGGGAGAGGCCATGTATGTAAAAAAAAAACAGTATTCCACTTTAGTCCGTAGACATATCACATATATTTGAATGTTGTGCAGGGGCAGTTGAATTCAGTGAAACTAAGCTTTTACTTGTTGTTGTTTATAGGTCCCCTAACTCCGACTGCAGAGCATTTCCGCTCAGGCTAGAGAGGGTTCTTGATTCATTTTATAGGAAGTACCAAATATTCGTTATATGTAGTTGTAACACCTATTTTTGTCCTATTTTGTATATGTATCGACATTTCTATGTCAGTTTCTAGTATTGATTATGTATAATGTTGTATCTGTCATGGAAATTCTTTGACTATGTACGTATGTTTCACTTATGTAAATTTTTAAACAATGTTGCTTAAATTATGCTTGTGAATTTAAAGACCTACTGAAATGATTGTTATGTAATGTACTATAAATGTCTTGGTCCATAATTAGGGAACGTAGGGTTGAATGTAAAAGATGTAGGGAAGTCCCGCAGCTACGGAAATAGCCTGGTGGAGTGGAAAAGGTGTCGTTGGCGTGCAAGCGGCAACTCGTCCTTTGTGACGAGTAAGGAGTCTGGGCTGAGCAGTGCTGCGGTTAACACCTCTCTAGCAACGGCGGACTATAGTGGCTCATATTCCTGCAGTTATGAGGCCAGAAGAGCTTAAGGGCAGTATTTATGGGCCTCGGATGCTGAATTTGGTGACACCAGTATCATGGCATGGTTTTCGGCCCTATAAAAATATTATTACGATGCTAAGAAGATACGTAATTGGGCGAGGCCAACAGTACTGCAAGATTACGTCGCCACCAGGTTAATGGCAACTGCAAATTGCGCCACCATTGCCACCAGCCTGCCACTAAAATGTTTTGTATTTGGCACTCTGTATTTGGACCAGGTATTTGTGAAATTTACTTAATTTGAATGATAATCATGGCGATACTAAAAACTCTATCTTACACCAGTGATCATCCCAAATCACAAACTTGGACAGGATTCGTATCGTAGTGAATTTAATTCCGAGAGTCGTAATTTATTAGGAGAAAGTGGCTGAACATGAATTTAACGTTGTTGCACAGCCAGTTATAATTTTGTGTAGGTCAAAAGACTGCTTATGAAAGTACATCTGTTATTAAAAGAGTTATGCTTTATTGTGCTTTACTTAACTAATATTAATGATAAAAATACTTACATTTCGTCAAACATACTGAGGTAGTTTTGCTAATGAGCATGGTTCTTCAAACCATGAAAGTTTAAGGGTCCTCATGAAACAGCCTAGTTATTTAATGAAGCAATGCAAAGCTCCTTCAGAGCCAATGTAGTTAGATTTACATTCTGTTTAGTTGCTTCAAAACGAGTTTAAGAAAGAACTATTTACTGTGTGATCTATGCTAATGCAAGTTGGTTCACGAACAGGCATAGAGACCATGTATTAGGCAATGAAGTTATGGGTTATGATCATTAGTAGACTCCCTGATTTATATTCAGAATCATTTCAAGCTTTTCCCTGTTCAGTATTGCTACTAGTTTCACGTGTGTCGGTATTTGGTTTCATAAATTGTTTGCAACTACTTAAGGTACGTGTTGTTGAGAGGCATATGTTGCGGTTTAATATCTTATTGGCCATTTGCTTATCTGACTTACTAGTTTGTAGCACATTTATCTGCAAGGTTGGGATACTGTGTTGTAGTGTGAACAGATATAAGGAAAGAGTTTGGTGTGTGTGTGTGTGTGTGTGTGTGTGTGTGTGTGTGTGTGTGTGTGTGTATAAAGTTCCTTATTTATACAAATGATACGCCCTCTAGTATTACAGGTAATTCTAAGATATTTCTGTTTGATTATGACACTAGCTTGGTAGTAAAGGATGTTGTGTGCAACATAGGCTCTGTTTCAAGTAGTGCAGTAAACTAACGCTAAATCACAGTGAGACTCAGTTGTTACTGTTTGTAACACACAATTCAACAAAATCCGACGTTTTAATTTCACTGAATGGGTATATGATTAGTGAAACATAACAGTTCAAATTTCTAGGTGTTCAGGTAGATAGTAAACAGTCGTGAAAAGCCTACTTTCAGGATCTTGTTCAAAGACTTAATGTTGCCATTTTTACTAATCGAACGGTATCTGAAGTAAGTGGTAGATCGACACGAAAAGTAGTGAACGTTGCTTATTTTCATTCGCTTATGACGTATTGTACTACATTTTGGGGTAACTGTTCCCATTCTCAAAGGATATTTGTGGCTCAGAAAGGGGCGCCTCTTGTCGATCCCCGTCAATTAGTCTGAGTATTCTAACATTGACCTCTCAATATACATATTCTTTACTGTCGTTTCTTGTTAACAATATCAGCTTATTCTCAAGAATTGGGAGCCTTCATTCAGTTAATATTAGGCAGAAATTAGTCTGGATTAGGATCGCGCTTCCTTGAATCTTGTACAGAAAGGTGTGCAGTATATTGCTACATCCATTTTCAGTAAGCTACCACAAGAATTCAATTAATCTTAGCAGTAATCCACGCACTTTCAAATCGAAATTGAAGAATTTCTTCATGGATCACTCCTTCTATTCTTTCGAGGAGTTCCTTGAAAAATTAAGCTGATTTCTGTGTTATGTTGCTGATGGCGTTTACATTAACTTATGGCTTGTCTTTTTTCGGAATGATTAACATTTTATTTTATCTGTTATTCCTTTTATGTTGTAATTTCATGAACTGACGCGTTCCATGACCTTGGAGACTTGCTCCTCAGTTTGGTCCCACGTAACAACAAGTTTGCCGCCCGCTGTGGCCGAGCGGTTCTAGGGGGCTTCAGTCTGGAACCGCGAGACTGCTACGGTCGCAGGTTCGAATCCTGCCTCGGGCGTGGATGTACGTGATGTCCATTAAGTCCTGGGGGACTGATGACCTCAGATGATAAGTCCCATAGTGCTCAGAGCCATTTGAACCATTTATTTGAACAACAAGTTTACTGTTTAACAGTAAACTTGCTGTTTCATTTAATGTCAATAACAGTCACGGTAAAGACTGACCTAAGATGTTCGCATTTAAAGTGACCCTACGGAATTAGACGTGAAAAATAAAATAAAATAAAATAAAATACATCCTGTATTCTGCCAGTCGAGTGAACGACTGTTGTTTTTCAGTGTCAGATAAAACAGGGTTAAAAAAAAGTGTGTGAAATCTTACGGGAACTAACTGCTAAGGTCATCAGTCCCTAAGCTTACACACTAGTTAACCCAAAGTATCCTAAGCACAAACAGACACACACCCATGTTCGAAGGAGGACTCGAACCTCCGCCGGGACCAGCCGCACAGTCCATGACTGCAGCGCCTAATACCGCTCCGCTAATCCCGCACGGCAAAATAGGGTTCTAAATCTTGCTTAAAGGGTAACTTTTATAGAATTCTTTGCGACTGTGAGAAATCTTATACTTGCCAGACAAATGTTGAACGCGGATGTTCTGTGCACCATCGCCGCATATGTTCGATGCAGCTGAGAAATTTGCGGTGACGCAGCAATGACTTAGCGAGGGATACGGTGATTTATGGTAAGACGCAACTGGTTGCCCCTGCGTCTCACTATTACAACTGTTTTAAGGGGAGGTATCGAAATTAAATTGGCGGACAACATTATAAGGAGGAGGAGGAGATTAGTGTTTAACGTCCCGTCGACAACGAGGTCATTAGAGACGGAGCGCAAGCTCGGGTTACGGAAAGACGCGGAGGGAAATCGGCCGTGCCCTTTCAAAGGAACCATCCCGGCATTTGCCTGAAAGGATTTAGGGAAATCGCGAAAAACCTAAATCAGGATGGCCGAAGACGGGATTGAACCGTCGTCCTCCCAAATGCGAATTCAGTGTGCGCCACGTCGCTCGGTGACACCATTATAAATTGGGCCCTATTGGAAGGGAAACACGGGTAGATGCCGTCCCCCACATTTCTTCTGAGGGGTACGCCATCCTCTTACTATTTTACGTGGACTATATTTCCTTACTACCGTAATTCTCTTTCATCCTCTGCCTAAATTAAATTATTGTCAGTTCTGAGTTATAGCTCATAGAACTTATTAGCTGTATAGTCAACTGAGCACTGATAAAGGGCCCTGGCAAACAACGCAATAAAAAAGAAGAATGGACATCAGGCGTATGGGCTCGGGTATCCGTGCAGAGCCAAGAAGGTTTGGCGCAGCGCGGTCAGCCTGGAGCTCAAACCGCGCCGCTCCTCACAACAGTGGAAAGTTCATTGCAGTGTCCGAGGACCAAAGCAAATGCGCGCTCTGTGTGGGCGGCTTTTCTCGTTTTCCGTTATTATCGACACACACACACACACACACACACTCGAGCGTAGCTCGCCACCTACAAAGACTGTCTTCCCTTGTTGGCAGTTCTGGGCTGCTCTGCGCCTGCCTGAGCAGCGATGCGCGGCGTGGTACACCCGATGTCGACTCCCCTACAGATGCTCACATCGCGTAACTTGATGATAATGTCTGAAAATACGTAATTCCCTTCTCCACCACGCTGATGTATTCTTTAACTTCTGGGCGATCGCGTGGGCGGCATTTACACCGCTTCTTGAACGTATAGCTATTTACGCGCTCGATCCTCAGGTAATCCCTGGTTATCTATCTCCTTACCTTACGGTGCGTCACCTTGCCACTGACTGATCTGACTATATACATATATGTAATAGTGTATGGCCGTTCGAAAACGGAAGCCAAATCGTGGCGGTGTAAATACCGCCGCGCGAATGCTAACGTTGGTTAAAATTATGGAAGCACTTGAAGGTTAATACTACAACTAAACCTGACTCCTATCTGAAACCTTATCTGTGAGATAAGATATAAATAAAATGAAAGCATTCCCCGCTTCCTTATGCTGATACTGCAATCTTCAATAATCCAACCTCAGTATTGAACGTCGGCACTTGATTGGTCTTTTTATTTGTGCGTTTACAGTCCAGTTATTAACAGCATGAATCGTTATTCAGTGCAGGGCCGGCATGAATATTGTTGTTTGGTATTCATTTCAGTGAAGTTATAGGCTTTATAGTGAACAGCTCTGTTGACTCCTTCTATTCTACGCATTACTTGTTTTAACACTTTGGGGACCAAGCCCGAACATAGCTCGGGCTGCAACTGTATTACGAGTAGAAAGGCGCGCCAGGGTATAGGTCGGGCCCTTTTGCTCGAAAAATGGATTCATTTAATATGAGAACACTGTAAGTATATCTCGCAACCTGCCCCTTGACTGGTGCTACATTGTGTTGTCCATCTCTAGAATTACTTCGAAAGAAACAACCGAACGCAAGAGATACTGTCAGGAATGTCTGAGTCAACATCATCGCACTGACGTAATTTTTTGTGTGTACGCAGTTTGCGATAATTCTGCTTAAAATATGTCATGTTTGTTGAGTGAGCAAGTAATTTTGGAAGCTCAAAAAATTAGCTGAATAACTCGCTCTCGCATTTTTTCTTGTGAGGATAATTACACTTTCTGTCATTATTTTAAAATTTGTGATCTATCAAAGAACTAAAATAAGTATGAAAAGTAAATCTTAAAGCTTGGCCCTTTTCTTAGTATGTATTACTCTTGGTACATCAATTAGATGTAATGATCAGGCACAACATTATGAGCACCTACCTAATAACCAGTATGTTCGCTTCTGACACGGATACTGAAGGTGAAGCATCGAAGCATGGAAGCATTGAGGGCTTGGTACGTCACTGGAGGGAGTTGGCACCATATCTGCACCCACAAGTCACCTAATTCCCGTAAATTCTGCGGTAGGGGCCATGTGCTCTGACAGCACGTTGTAATGTTGATGCATTAATTTGTTCTGAAAGCGGTGCTGATATTCAAGACAATAAAAGCGGGTTAAAAGCCGTGAGCTATCTGGGGAAGTTAACATTGCATTACTGAGTAACTGTTCCACCAGGTATCCAGTCTAGCTTACCAAATTTCCAACCAGACTAATATTAATTATAATCTTTTGATAGTCATCCTACGAAACCGGTGGTATATATGCAGGGTGTTACAAAAAGGTACTGCCAAACTTTCAGGAAACATTCCTCACACACAAATAAAGAAAAGATGTTATGTGGACATGTGTCCGGAAACGCTTAATTTCCATGTTAGAACTCATTTTAGTTTCGTCAGTATGTTCTTTCACCTACGCTCAGTGGAGCACGTTATCATGATTTCATACGGGATACTCTACCTGTGCTGCTAGAACATGTACCTTTACAAGTACGACACAACATGTGGTTCATCCACGATGGAGCTCCTGCACATTTCAGTCGGTGTTCATACGCTTCTCAACAACAGATTCGGTGACCGATGGATTGGTAGAGGCGGACCAATTCCATGGCCTCCACGCTCTCCTGACCTCAACCCTCTTGGCTTTCATATATGGGGGCATTTGAAAGCTCTTGTCTACGCAACCCCGGTACCAAATGTCGAGACTCTTCGTGCTCGTATTGTGGACGGCTCTGATACAATACGCCATTCTCCAGGGCTGCATCAGCGCATCAGGGATTCCATGCGACGGAGGGTGGATGCATGTATCCTCGCTAACGGAGGACATTTTGAACATTTCCTGTAACAAAGTGTTTGAAGTCACGCTGGTACGTTCTGTTGCTGTGTGTTTCCATTCCATGATTAATGTGATTTGAAGAGAAGTAATAAAATGAGCTCTAACATGGAAAGTATGCGTATCCGGACACATGTCCACATAACATATTTTCTTTCTTTTTGTGTGAGGAATGTTTCCTGAAAGTTTGGCCGTACCTTTTTGTAACACCCTGTATAAAAAGAGAATTTAAATAAAAAGAAATAAATCAGTTTATTTTTGGACATTTATTTTAACATTTATCATTGTTCCGTTAAAATTTCAGCATATTACACTTGATTCATAACTAAACTGGTGCCTTATTTAGGATTGTGAAAATGTGAGTTTGTAATCTTACGGAACACATCAAATATGTAGCCAAGATTGGGAGACTGCATACAACACTGCGTTCATAAAATAACACGAAGAACGTTGAAACATATGCAAGAGGAAATTAACCACAACCAACCGATTCAATTTTCACCCAAAGAAGTTACGTTCGTAGCGCAATCCTATCCGTCAAATAATTACCACAAACCGGTATACTAAATTCATACTAACTCTCTGTGAAATCTTCCCAAAAAGAATAGCTGAGGGCTACTTTGATGATTACACTACATGCTTCACGTGGTCAATTTGGTTTACACAAAGTGTGTAATTTTGATAATTAAATTACATCGAAACACAAATTACAAAAGAAAAACCTCGAACTGGTTACTATCAACTTACTATTAACCTGATGGGTCAAACAATTGTATAAGCACGTGGTACTGGCCTCACAAAGTACACCCCACGTGGGTTGAACATAAAGAAAAGATACTATATTGAAAAATATTGTCAAGACGAGACGTTATAATCTCCCGCACATTCGCATTTAAGATTGATGATCTTAGAGTTACGGATCATCCATACGTGGTTCCACTTTACTCACAAAGTAGTGACAAAGCAACTACTGGAAGATATTATGAACTTCACATTCGAATTACATTGCGGTGCAATTTAAGATAACATTACATATTTTAGATCTAAACCTGAAATAAAGGTGATTAAATTTTCAATTAGGCTGAACTTAAGAAATCTATTGTCCCACGGACTTAGCAGAGAGGCGCTTAGCCGGAGATCTTACCACTTCAGACGCTCGCCGCGGACAGACTGCCTGGGCCCCTACCGAGGGTGTTTCCAGATACAAAACGGAAGTGAGCAGAGAGGCAGCTTCCTATACCAACATGACAAGGGACGGACAGGACCATACTAAGAATAGAAACCTGTTTGCTTTTAGAAAGCATAGCTACCTGTTCCGACGTTGGTCCTACTGTTCTCTAGCAGACAGGTTTGTCTGCTACCATCAAGCATGCAACTAGAAATACATTTGCTCATTCATCCTTTCACAGAGAAGGGAAGGGGGATGACAGTATCTTATCATATACAGTATATAAAAGAAAGCGGATATAGGTTCTGTATGAGACTGTGTGACATGAATTACATATAAACTGTGTTTTAAAGTGTAGTAGTGTGACAGATCGTTCTTGATTATGTGTAAAAGTAACACGTTCCACTGTTCAGACTCCTCCCAGATAGTCAGAAACACCACCGTAAATTTAGAAGTGGAATGAATGCCGTAAATGACAACAGTTTAAAAAAATTAACATGAAAGGAATCCAACAGAGACCTTTCAACGTTCAATCACATCTCAGATGTGTTCGACTGGGTTCTGATCTGGCGAGTTGGGACGCCACCACATCAATTTGAACTCACCATTGTGTTCCTCGTACCACTCGATTACACACCTGGTCTTCTGACATGGCACGCTATCTTGTTGAAAAATGCTGCTCCTTTCAGGCTGGCTCTGAGCACTATGGGACTTCATTGCCGAGGTCATCAGTCCACTAGAACTTAGAACTACTTAAACCTAACTAACCTAAGGACATCACACATATCCATGCCTGAGGCAGGATTCGAACCTGCGACCTTAGTGGTCGCGCGGTTCCGGACTGTAGCGCCTAGAAGCGCATGGTCACTCCGGCCGGCTGCTGCTTTCAGGAAACATGTTGGTCATGAAGGGGTGTACATGATCTGCAACTAGTATACGATACTCCTTGGCTGCCATGGTGCCTTGCATGTGCTCCACTTGACCCATGGATGCCCACATGAATATTCCTCAGAGCATAAAAGAAATACTGGCAGCTTGTCACCGTCCCGCAGTATAGATGTCAAGGAGCTGTTCCCCTGAAGACGACGGAATCGCGCCCTCCCGTCGGCATGATGAAGAAGGTATTGGAATTCGTCAGACCAAAACGCTCTGCGACTACTTCAACGTCCGATGCCAATAGCCATGTGCAGACCATGATGTCCAACCTCTGTAATGAGGGGTGGGCCCCACCCCATGGCGTCTGGACACGGTTTTACCTTGATTTCACCACTTGGTTTCCTCAAACACCCGACAAGTCGTGCACTTTCAGAAATGCTTGTGCCAAGCCTACGGGCCACCACAATCTGCTTTCTGCCAAACGCAGGTACATAGCGCATCTGCATTGTGTAATGCACAGCACTCTCACTGATACTAAATGCGCCATGCATGTGTCTGACTCACAGTCATTCCTCGTCAGATGACGCTGCTATCGCCTGGATGGGTTTATATACATATATACGAGGTGCGACAATAAAGTTATGAGACTGATTTTCTTTGCAAGATGTGGCAACCCTGCAGGCTTGTGTAGGCACAATATCTTTGACCTTGGTCTATAAACTGCTTCTAGTCCAAACGGCACATCGATACAACTGCTCAGCCGAGAGTTGTGCTGTAATAAGTTAACACGTGTTTGTGCCTCTCGTCACGAAATGAAACCGCGTAATATTGCGCAACGATATGCCATTTCTCTTTGCGTTAAATTGGGTGAAAACGCGACAAGTTACGATAAGCTTCAGAAGGCTTTTGGGCAGGAGGTTCTGTCAAGAACTCAAGTTTTTCGTTGGCATAAAATGTTTAGTGAAGGCAGAACGAATGTTGAAGATGGAGACCGCAGTGGACGACCATCGACCTCATGGACGGGTGTCAACTTGGCCAGGGTGCGTGAACTCGAACGATCTGATTGAAGAAATCCGTGAAAATGATTGCAGAAGAACTGAACATCAATCGAGAAACCGTTCGTCTAATAATAACTGAAGATCTTGGAATGAGAAAGATTTGTGCAGAAATGGTCCTCAAAAGTCTCTCACCACAACAGCGAGAAACAAGGAAAAATGTGGCAGCCAATATGTTAGAGCAAACGGAAATCAATCCAGAATTGTTGAGCCGTGTTATCACTGGTGATGAAAGTTGGTTGTTTCAATACGATCTATAGACAAAACGCCAAAGTTCGCAATGGTGCTCAAAGGGTGCAGACCAAAAAAAGCTCGCATATCAAAGTCAAAAGTGAAATGCGTGCTTCTTTGATTCCAAGGGAATTGTTCATTAAGAGTGGATGCCTCCTGAACAAACAGTTAACCAATATTACTACAAAGAAATTTTAGAAAGACTTCTTCGTGTCGGTGCCATCGTTGCTGATAATTGGATTCTACATCACGATTACGTGCCATCCCATACTGCTCTGTCTGTACAGCAATTTTTAACTTCAAAACAAATTTCAGTACTACCACAGCCACCATATTCACCAGATATCGCCCCGTGCGACTTTTTTCTATTTCCAAGAGTCAAAACAGCGGTCAAGGGACACCATGTTCAAACAACACAAGATGTCCAAAAAACTGTGACGAGGGTCTTGGAGGATATTACAGAAGACGAGTTCCAGAAATGTTACCGTCAATGGCAGAAGCGCTGGAAAAAGTGTGCGTAATCAGAAGGGAACTACTTTGGAGGAGACAACGCTAAACTTGACTAAAACGGTAAGCAACATTTTTTCACATCAGTCTCATTATTTTATTTTCACACTTCGTATAGTACTTCAGTGTTCATAATATTCTGGCTGATCAGTACCTGTGAAATGGCCTGTTTCCTAGGCCCAATATTCCTCTAAATGCCCAGTCTCCAAAGTATTAAAGCCTGACATATCACATTTTTAAGTCAAAAGTGTATAATCTGTGATAATAATTGAAAGGTGTAATTTTTCAGTATGAAACGCAGTATATTTCAGTAAATCTAGTTCCGGGATGTCAACTACAGAAGATGGTTCGTGTGATTTCGAAAAACGTGAATCTATTAATGGCCCATCTACTTCATACACGAATAGTAGCACCGTAACAAGTATTGCTGAAGACAAAAGCCAATCATGAGAAGTAATTGCTTGTTAATTGGATTTACAAAACACTCTGTTTGTTCGAACGGCAGTGTATGGAGAGAAATTAAGACGAATTACTAGTTATTAGTATGTAGGGAAGGCAAGTTTGGTTGCTCAGTGTGTAAAGATGAGAACAATATTTGAGAGAGTAGACAACAGAGGGTGTACGTTTCTAATGAATGAAATAGTATTTCGATGAGTCCAGTTGTGCAAATAAACAAGCTGTGTAACATCACTGGTTAACATCACTATTTGAACAGCAGAAAAACATTTTTGAAAGTACAACGAAAGCGAAAAATAACAAACTACATTGACACTTACACAAGCTTATGGATTTGCAAATTCAAAGTGGCCTCCAAATAGGCAAAACACTGCATAGTAAACTCAGTTGTGCCAACATCATAGATTACATTGGGGACACAATGAAAACGAAGCTCTGTTCATCCATATCTCGAAGAATTTACTGGCGACTCCATGGCGTGTTGTGT
The DNA here is from genome assembly GCF_023897955.1 of Schistocerca gregaria. NCBI lineage: Eukaryota > Metazoa > Arthropoda > Insecta > Orthoptera > Acrididae > Schistocerca > Schistocerca gregaria. The sequence goes on from NC_064926.1 coordinate 206,516,567, forward strand.
GCACCACGATCAAATAGTGGATAGAATTGGAAGGAAAATCAGCATTGGCCGTATTCTGTTGTTTTATTGTCAGCAAACTTGTCACTTCTTCTTCTGTGTGTTTTTGCTTTTAGGAAGCTTTAATAGTCGAGTGCTATTAAGTGTTCCATAGATCTCGTGTTTGTTTTGAATACAGTCAGAGAGTCCCTTTAGTCAGCCATAGTGCTAGTAGTGCTAGTGTTTGTTTTCAATACAGTCCAGAGACAGGTAGTGCTATTTTCCTTGTTTTCTACAAGAAGTGGTTAGCAATCACAGTTTAGTCAATAATCAACCGCCTTTAGTGAATTAGCAGTCTAGTTAAAAGTTGATTAACACTCTATAGTAAATTGATTTCTTAGGATGGATAGGATGTGTGGCTGCTGTGTACGGACGCAGGAGGAGCTGGCCACTCTTCGCGAACAGCTGAGCGTGTTGATGGCCGCGGTCAGCCGTCTTCAGGCTGCTGCCTCGGAGTGTAGCGGCAGTGGGGAGTCTGGTGCGTCGCAAGGTACACCCCAGGTGTTACATGCTTCACCTGGGAAAGGTCGGGGAAGAAGGCCAGTGTTCACTCTGTCTGCTTGCCGGGGGGTCTCATCCGAGATGTGGAGGAGGCCCTACCGGCGGCGATAGAGAGCACTGGGTGCACCCGACTGCAAATTGTTGCACATGTCTGCACCAATGACACCTGCCGTCTGGGTTCAGAGGTCATCCCCAGTTCGTACAGGCGGTTGGCGGAATTGGTGAAGGCGGAAAGCCTCGCTCGCGGGTTGGAATCAGAGCTAACTATTTGTAGTATCGTTCCCAGAACCGATCGCGGTCCTCTGGTTTGGAGCCGAGTGGAAGGCTTAAACCAGAGGCTCAGACGATTCTGCGGAGAGCTGGGGTGCAAATTTCTCGACCTCCGCTATCGGGTGGAGAAATGTAGAGTCCCCATGAATAGGTCAGGCGTGCACTACACGCCGGAAGCGGCTACGAGTGTACGTGTGGAGTGCACATGGGATTTTTTTAGGTTAGAGAACTCCCTCCCTAGGCCCGACAAGACGCCTCCTGAGACGCGGCAAGGCAGGACTAGGCAAAATGCAACAAGGAATAACAATATTAATGTGCTAATAGTAAACTGCAGGAGCGTCTATAGAAAGGTCCCAGAACTGCTCTCATTAATAAACGGTCACAACGCCCATATAGTACTAGGAACAGAAAGTTGGCTGAAACCAGACGTAAACAGTAATGAAATCCTAAACTCTGATTGGAATGTATACCGCAGAGATAGGCTGGACAGTGAAGGGGGAGGCGTGTTTATAGCGATAAGAAGTGCAATAGTATCGAAGGAAATTGACGGAGATTCGAATTGTGAAGTGATTTGGGTGAAGGTCACGGCTAAAGCAGGCTCAGACATGGTAATTGGATGTCTCTATAGGCCCCCGGGCTCAGCAGCTGTTGTGGCTCAGCACCTGAAGAATAATTTGGAAAATATTTCGAGTAGATTTCCCCACCATATTATAGTTCTGGGTGGAGATTTTAATTTGCCGGATATAGACTGGGAGACTCAAACGTTCATAACGGGTGGCAGGGACAAAGAACCCAGTGAAATATTTTTAAGTGCTTTATCTGAAAACTACCTTGAGCAGTTAAACAGAAAACCGACTCGTGGCGATAACATATTAGACCTTCTGGTGACAAACAGACCCGAAGTATTTGAATCAGTTAATGCAGAACAGGGAATCAGCGATCATAAAGCGGTTACTGCATCGATGATTTCAGCCGTAAATACAAATATTAAAAAAGGTAGGAAGATTTTTCTGTTTAGCAAAAGTGACAAAAAGCAGATTACAGAGTACCTGACGGCTCAACACAAAAGTTTTGTCTCAAGTGCAGATAGTGTTGAGGATCAGTGGACAAAGTTCAAAACCATGGTACAATATGCGTTAGATGAGTATGTGCCAAGCAAGATCGTAAGAGATGGGAAAGAGCCACCATGGTACAACAACCGAGTTAGAAAACTGATGCGGAAGCAAAGGGAACTTCACAGCAAACATAAACATAGCCAAAGCCTTGCAGACAAACAAAAATTACGCGAAGCGAAATGTAGTGTGAGGAGGGCTATGCGAGAGGCTTTCAATGAATTCGAAAGTAAAGTTCTATGTACTGACTTGGCAGAAAATCGTAAGAAATTTTGGTCTTATGTCAAAGCGGTAGGTGGATCAAAACAAAATGTCCAGACACTCTGTGACCAAAATGGTACTGAAACAGAGGATGACAGACTAAAGGCCGAAATACTAAATGTCTTCTTCCAAAGCTGTTTCACAGAGGAAGACTGCACTGTGCTTCCTTCTCTAGATTGTCGCACAGTTGACAAAATGGTAGATATCGAAGTAGACGACAGATGGATAGAGAAACAATTAAAATCGCTCAAAAGAGGAAAGGCCGCTGGTCCTGATGGGATACCAGTTCGATTTTACACAGAGTACGCGAAGGAACTTGCCCCCCTTCTTGCAGCGGTGTACCGTAGGTCTCTAGAAGAGCGAAGCGTTCCAAAGGATTGGAAAAGGGCACAGGTCATCCCCGTTTTCAAGAAGGGACGTCGAACAGATGTGCAGAACTATAGACCTATATCTCTAACGTCGATCAGTTGTAGAATTTTGGAACACGTATTATGTTAAAGAATAATGTCTTTTCTGGAGATTAGAAATCTACTCTGTAGGAATCAGCATGGGTTTCGAAAAAGACGGTCGTGTGAAACCCAGCTCGCGCTATTCGTCCACGAGACTCAGAGGGCCTTAGACAAGGGGTCAACAGGTAAATGCCGTGTTTCTTGACTTCCGCAAGGCGTTTGACACAGTTCCCCACAGTCGTTTAATGAACAAAGTAAGAGCATACGGACTATCAGATCAATTGTGTGATTGGATTGAGGAGTTCCTAGATAACCGAACGCACCATGTCATTCTCAATGGAGAGAAGTCTTCCGAAGTAAGAGTGATTTCAGGTGTGCCTCAGGGGAGTCTCATAGGACCGTTGCTATTCACAATATACATAAATGACCTGGTGGATGACATCGGAAGTTCACTGAGGCTTTTTGCAGATGATGCTGTGGTGTATCGAGAGGTTGCAACAATGGAAAATTGTACTGAAATGCAGGAGGATGTGCAGCGAATTGACGCATGGTGCACGGAATGGCAGTTGAATCTAAATGTAGAGAAGTGTAATGTGATGCGAATACATAGAAAGGTAGGTCCCTTATCATTTAGCTACAAAATAGCAGGTCAGCAACTGGAAGCAGTTAATTCCATAAATTATCTGGGAGTACGCATTAGGAGTGATTTAAAATTGAATGATCATATAAAGTTGATCGTCGGGAAAGCAGATGCCAGACTGAGATTCATTGGAAGAATCCTAAGGAAATGCAATCTGACAACAAAGGAAGTAGGTTACAGTACGCTTGTTCGCCCAATGCTTGAATATTGCTCAGCAGTATGGGATCCGCACCAGGTAGGGTTGATAGAAGAGATAGAGAAAATCCAACGGAGAGCAGCGCGCTTCGTTACAGGATCATTTAGTAATTGCGAAAGCGTTACGGAGATGATAGATAAACTCCAGTGGAAGACTCTGCAGGAGAGACGCTCAGTAGCTCGGTACGGGCTTTTGTTAAAGTTTCGAGAACATACCTTCACCGAAGAGTCAAGCAGTATATTGCTCCCTCCTACGTATATCTCGCGAAGAGACCATGAGGATAAAATCAGAGAGATTAGAGCCCACACAGAAGCATACCGACAATCCTTCTTTCCACGTACAATACGAGACTGGAATAGAAGGGAGAACCGATAGAGGTACTCAGGGTACCCTCCGCCACACACCGTCAGTTGGCTTGCGGAGTATGGATGTAGATGTAGATGTAGATCCTCAGTGTTGTAATATACAATTAAAATTGGTAGGCACTAAGTGACCGAAAATCGATTTCGCTGACAATAAAACAACAAAATACGGTCAATGCTGATTTTCCTTCCAATTCTATCTCGAAGAATTCCCAGGTATCTGCACTCATTCTTCAGTGGACGTCTGTTACTTCACAGTCAGTTGTAATAGGGTATTTAAGGCCTGAAATCAGTGACAATTGTGTAAATACCTTCTTCTTGGATATAATTGAAATTAAGAGAATAGATGCAAAAGCAGTAGAAGCAGAACCTCTTAAATGTCTCTCGAAGCATGTGTTTTCTTCGAGTTATTTGAATGACAATGTGATTGAAGCATGCAGTGAAGGTGTCAGTGTAATGATAAGTAGGAACTGAGGCGTTTTAGAATGACTTACGAACAAGTACACCAAACTATTCAGATGGCTTTGTTTGTGCCACCGAACTGAATTAGGAATTGCTGATGCAACGAAGAGGTTCGTGATGTGAATCATATTATCATTTTTTAACACTTCGTTGTATCATGAATCTCCAAAGAATCAGCATGAACTGTCAGCTATTGGAAAAGAGTTAGGTGTAGAACTTAAGAAGATATCTAAAGTATTCTCAGTGTGTTAGGCGGCCTCAAGCTTCAGAGCAGTGCAAGGAGTATGGAAGTCCTACCAGGCTCTGAATATATTGATTTCAGTAGATGTTCGAATGACAGGACTAGAAAATCAATTGCAGGGGAAGAGTTCAAGAGATTGCAGAAAACACTATCAAGCCCTGAATTCGTGGGAAACATTGCACTGTTTTCTGGTGTTCTTGAAGAGATTAGTATCATCTCATAGTCCCTCCAAAAGGACAATGTTAATATTCTGTCTTCGCATAGGGCAAGTACGACGTCAATAAGAGCCTTTGAACAACTGAAGAAAGTGCCAAGTGCTTTCGTGAAGGAAGCAGAGAAAGCTGTTTCCTAAGGGTGCTTGAAAGACGTTTCACTGGTTCGTTTCACTGGTTCCCAGAAGAGAATCTAGTAGAATGAGTACCGAAATTAATAGGAAGCAGTTCTGTCAGAACCTCAGCGACAATCGGAGGCAAAGGCTGATTTCGAATGACAGCGAAGAATTCATACATCACAGAATCACGGTGGCCATAATGTGTTTCCAAGATGTTCCAAAAAGCCGCCCGCAAACTGCGATTTCTCAGATGATCGTATCTCGGATTGTATTGATTACAGAGATAAGGCGTAAAGTGTTTTGTACAGCTCTTGGCTCAGCAACCATTTTTATACCTTTAGGAATAACGGGTATACTGTAGTTATTCTATAGTACAGGATCAAAATTCAAACATTACACACTTCCTCCATACTAGGCAAACTTGTGCATTTCTGGTCTAGGGTGGATCTCAGGCGGCTAATAAAAACATTTGTTCATTGTTCCGTAGAAAACCGTGAAAAACTGTGGTTTTTGCTTACTATAAGTACCAATGGAGGGGGTAGCCATTTCTATAATTTTTATTCACGGCAGATCGTCGAAGTTTTGACCATATATTCTGAAGAAGGTATTCTCGGGGAACTTCGAAACTTTTTTGGATCATTAACCATTACTGGGTAAAGAGGTTAAAAGTTAACGTAACTATTTGAGAAATCTTTCACGCAGGAGGATCGTACAAACACACCGCCGTTCGAGTCTCGTACAGATTCCCGTATGGAGGACATAGTGATAGACAGCTCTGGGGTTGTGAAGCAGCTGAATGGGTTAAAAATAAATAAATCGACAGGTACTGATGGGATTCCAATTCGGTTTTACACAGACTACTCTACTGCATTGGCTCCTTACTTAGCTTGCATTTATCGCGAAACTCTTGCCCAACGTAAAGTCCCGAGCGACTGGTAAAAAGTAGAAGTGTAGAAGGACGATTCCTCAAAATTACAGACCAATATCATTAACATCGGTATGTTGCAGGGTTCTCGAACATATTCTCAGTTCGAACATAATGAATTTCCTTGAGACAGAGATGTTGCTGTCCATGCATCAGCACGGCTTAAGAAAGCATCGCTACTGCGAAACGCAACTCGCCCTTTTTTCACATGATATCTTGCGAACCATAGATGAAGGGTATCAGACGGATGCCATATTCCTTGACTTCCCGAAAGCGTTTGACTCGGTGCCCCAGACTCCTAATTAAGGTACGAGCATATGGGATTCGTTCCCAAGTGTGTGAGTGGCTCGAAGACTTCTTAAGTAATAGAAACCAGTACGTTGTCCTCGATGGTGAGTGTTCATCGGAGGTGAGGGTATCATCTAGAGTGCCCCAGGGAAGTGTGGTAGGTCCGCTGTTGTTTTCTATCTACATAAATGATCTTTTGGATAGGGTGGATAGCAATGAGCGGCTGTTTGCTGATGATGCTGTGGTGTACGGAAAGGTGTCGTCGTTGAGTGACTGTAGGAGGATACAAGATGACTTGGCCTGGATTTCTGATTGGTGTAAAGAATGGCAGCTAACTCTAAATTTAGATAAATGTAAATTAATGCAGATGAGTAGGAAAAAGAATCCTGTAATGTTTGAATACTCCATTAGTAGTCACGTCGATTAAATATTTAGGCATAACATTGCAGAGCGATATGAAGTGGGACAAGCATGTAATGGCAGTTGTTGGGAAGGCGGAGAGTCGTCTTCGGTTCATTGGTAGAATTTTGGGAAGATGTTGTTCATCTGTAAAGGAACACTAATACGACCTATTCTTGAGTACTGCTCGAGCGTTTGGGATACCTATCAGGTCGGATTGAGGGAGGACATAGAGGCAATTCAGAGGCGGGCTGCTAGATTTGTTACTGGTAGGTTTGATCAACATGCGAGTGTCACGGAAATGCTTCAGGAACTCGGGTGGGAGTCTCTAGAGGAAAGGAGGCGTTCTTTTCGTGAATCGCTACTGAGGAAATTTAGAGAACCGGCATTTGAGGCTGACTGCAGTACAATTTTACTGCCGCCAACTTACATTTCGCGGGAAGACCACAAAGAGAAGATAAGAGAGATTAGGGCTCGTACAGAGGCATATAGGCAGTCATTTTTTCCTCGTTCTGTTTGGGAGTGGAACAGGGAGAGAAGATTCTAGTTGTGGTACGAGGTACCCTCCACCACGCGCCGTATGGTGGATTTTGCAGTATGTATGTAGATGTAGATATGCACAAAACCTCAAAAACAGGTTTTAGTCGTTTTTGAACCGTGGGTAGCAATTACATAACCATAGCAAATGTCTCAAATTTTAACTGTAACTCTTTAGACATTCATCTAGAAACGCCATTTTCCGAAACGGTCATCGTTTCAAGACACTCAAAAAAAAAGAAAAAAATATTTTTGGGTACCCAAAGTGTCATTTGTGAGGCTTGTGACTTCTATAATTTGTATTCATGGGAGGTGATTGAAATTTTTATTATATTTTCTTAAGATGATATTTTTGGGAAACTTTAAATTTTTTTTCGACATAATTATCCGTTATCGAGTTCCAGAGGTTCAAAGTTACGGTACTGAAGCACGTAAAATACTATCGTAATATCCGGTTTTAGTCGTAAATATAGGTTTAACTAACGTAATGAAACCACGACAAAGCTCGAGGGTCCCGGAAGGGTCCTGAGGTCACCGAACTATGTTTTCAGTCGTCACTGTTTCACCAATAAAACTCCATGGCGCCCAACTCTGTGCAATGGGCCCGCCACGCCCATACAAATATGCCCAAAGTGGAACTGCAGTGACACAAATGGTCTGAAAAGGGGCTTTTTATGCCTGAAAAAAACTTAAAACGGCTACCAACAATTATGTGAAACTGGAAAGACAGTAAATTCAGAAAAAATATTTGTAATAACACTTTTACACTTTTAAGATACAAGTCATAAGGCAGGCGTTTTCCATTATTTGCGATCGATGAACAAAGTATCCAGAAAAAATGTAAAGCAAACGACTGTGTATTAACCGCATGTTACGCATATTAATATGTGTCAAAGTATACAAACGTGTCGAAGTATGTAAATAAACTGTTAAAAGTTTACTGACCTATAGGACTCGTTTTGTATAAGCAGCACACCCTGCTACAGCAGGTAAACGAAGGAATCCAGCGAAAAAAATGCTCCTCTCGAAGTACAAAAAAGGCGAATATATCCCTTTTGAAAAGACTCTAACAGGAAAATAGGGAACAGGGTGCCTCAATCCTCGTTGCGCCTTTCTCGCCAAATTTTCTGGCATGCGAACATATTCGCAGAGAGACATTGAAGGTGGAAGACAGAGGGGGCAGCCTTAGTGGGAAAGAAAGAGAGAGGAAACAGTTATGGGACAGAAAAAGTGGCAATGAAAGAGAAAGATTGGTGGATGAAAACAGTTGCAGCGGGAGTAAAAAAGAGAGGTAACTGAAAAATAATATGAGTGGAGACCATACATAGTGTACGGCGGGGGGATCTGGACCTTCCCAGACTGGCAAACTTTAAGGCGTAGGGCACAAGTTTGTCAGAAATTTTAAACACATGGATATGTAGGAAAAAGTAATTCCCCCATCCCCACCCGCAGAATATTTGAGCTGCGGTGGTAGAAACAGTGACGGTGGGAAAGAAAGATTAAAGGAGACCGCGTGAGAGAGAAGACAGTGGCAGTGCGATATACTGTAAAACGATAGGAGGAAAAGGAGACAGAGGCTGAGCTTGAGGGCTTCACTACGAAGAGAGTCTGACTAAATGGATTTAGAACGTTCTGTGTTAAAAGAGCGCGAATATGGTCGCATACCAAAATTTTTGTTGAGGAATATGGAATGATGGTTTGAGGCACCTGAATTCCCACTTTTGTGGCACAGTCTTTTGAAGAGGAACATCCATACACAAATTAATTACGTAACTTTATTTTTTGGAGACAGCTAATGCTTTATGGCTGGTCCGCCCCTCGTGGTGCCGCGGTAGCGTTCTCGCTTCCCGAGCACGGGGTCCCGGGTTCGATTCCCGGCGGGGTCTGGGATTTTCACCTGTCTCGAGATGACTGGGTTCTGTTGTAGCGTCTTCATCATCACCATTCATCCCCATTAGGTCGGAGGAAGGCATCGGCAAACCACCTCCGTTAGAACCTTGCCTAGTAAGGCGGTGCGGGTCTCCCGCATCGTTCCAATACGCTCTGTAAAGAAGCATGGGACATCATTTCCATTTTCAATGCTTTATGGCTACCCCTGGTTTGCATGTATAATCCATGTTGCAAAATAGATTGATGGAAAAAGATAGCAGCAGCAAGAGGTTCATAAACGAAAGTTTTTCTAGATCTGAAAGATGACGTCTATTCCAACTTTGCACTTTCGCATAACCACTATAAGGATGCAAATCAGGTTTTTGATTTACATATGCCCTGTAACTGTCGTGAGCGCTAGTTATCTTTTAGATTGAACGTGGTAAATGGAAATGAGTGTTTGGCGTCATTGGCCGAGAGGTCCCTTGCGGGGCAGGTCCGACCGCCTAGGTGCAGGTCTTATTATGACATTCGACGCCACATTGGGCGACCTGTTCGCCGGGTGGGGATGAAATGATGATGAAGGCAACACAACACCCAGTCCGTGAGCGGAGAAAACCCCCGACCCAGCCGGGAATCGAACCCGAGCCCCTTAGGACGGCAATCCGTCACGCTGACCATTCAGCTATCGAGGCAGACTATTGGACGTGGTGAGCTGATGTTAGTCAAGAATGCCTTTAAGGCGATATAGACGCCATTATCGAGGCCTCATGGAGTTTGAACAAGATCGTGTAATAGGGTATGAAAAGCTGGATGTCCCTTCCGTGATATTGCACAACGACTGCAGAAATATAACCACTATACGTAGTGGTTGGCAGCGGTGGTCACGAGAATGTAAGGTTGGAAGAAGACCGAGCTCCGGTCGGGCACGTTGCACTACTGAGAGAGAAGACGATCGTGTTCGGCATATGGCGCTGGAGCATCGTACTGTATCTGGAACAGCAATATAAGCAACAACTGGCACTACAGTGACACAACGAATTGTTACAATTGGGTCGCTTCAAGAACAGCTCCAATCCTCATGCCCTATAACGTGCATTCCGCTGACCCCAAACCAGCGCCATTTGCGACTTCAGTGGTGTAGGCGAGCGCAGGGTGTAGGTAATATTTTCTGACGAAAACTGGTTGTGCCTCGGTGCCAGTGACGGCCGTGTGTTGGTTAGGAGACCAGTTGAGCTCGTGCATCCAACCTGTCTGCGTGCTAGGCACACTGGACCTACACCTGGAGTTGTGGTCTGAGGTGCGATTTCCTAAGACAGCAGGAGTATTCTCGTGGTTATCACACGCTCCCATGCTCCTAATTTAAACGTCAGAATTTATTTGGCCTGGCAAGATTAGGGTCATCAGGCCCTCTCTTACATCTAACCAGGCATTCTGCGTATTTTACACTACTGGCCATTAAAATTGCTACAACAAGAAGAAATGCAGTTGATAAACGGGTTTTCACGGGACAAATAAATTATACTAGAACTGACACGTAATTACACTATCACGCGATTTGGGTGCATAGATCCTGAGAAATCAGTACCCAGAACAGCCACCTGTGGCCGTAATAACGGCCTTGATAAGCCTGGGCATTGAGTATAACAGAGCATGGAGGACGTGTACAGGTACAGCTGCCCATGAAGCTTCAACACGATACCACAGTTCTTCAAGAGTAGTGATTGACGTATTGTGAGGAGCCAGTTGCTCGGCCACCATTGGCCAGACGTTTTCAATTGGTCAGAGATCTAGAGAATATGCTGGCCAGGGCAGCAATCGAACATTTTCTGTATCAAGAAAGGCCCGAACAGGACCTGCAACATGTGGTCGTGCATTATCCTGCTGAAATGTAGGGTTTCACAGGAATCGAATAAAGGGTAGAGCCACGAAAAAAATGGTTCAAATGGCTCTGAGCACTAAGGGAGTTAAACATCTGAGGCCATCAGTCCCCTAGAACTTAGAACTACTTAAACCTAACTAACCGAAGTACACCACACACATCCATGCCCGAGGCAGGATTCGAACCTGCGACCGTAGTGGTCGCGCGGTTCCAGACTGAAGCGCCAAGAACCGCTCGGCCACACCGGCCGGCGGTGGAGCCACGGATAGTAACAGGTCTGAAATGTAACGTCCACTGTTCAAAGTGCCGTCAATGCGAACAAGAGGTGACAGAGACTTGTAGCCAATGGTACCCCATATCATCACGCCGGGTGATACGCCAGTATGGCAATGACGAATACACGCTTTCAATGTGCGTTCACAGCGATATCGCCAAACACGGATGCGACCATCACGATACTGTAAACAGAACCTGGATTCATCCGAAAAAAATGACGTGTTGCCATTCGTGCACCCAGGTTCGTCGTTGAGTACGCCATCAGAGACGCTCCTGTCTGTGATGCTACGGTCGCAGGTTCGAATCCTGCCACGGGCATGGATGTGTGTGATGTCCTTAGGTTAGTTAGGTTTAAGTAGTTCTAAGTTCTATGGGCCTGATGACCGTAGCAGTTAAGTCCCATAGTGCTCAGAGCCATTTGAACCATTTGACAACTCCTGCGTCGTCCGCCAACAGCATTGACTGTCCCTGTATTGGCCGACCAAGTGCAACAGGACACGTGTACAACACAATGTAAGCACGTTTGGATACTTGCATTCAACATTCCGGCAGCTACACCCGTTATTAATGTATCAGCATTTTACATTTGCAGTAGTTCATGTTTCCTTATTAACCCGTGATCTAGCAATGTCAGTCACGTAAATATGTTACCTGGACAAATGTATTCCCCAAAATTTCATTACTCTACATTAATTATTCTTTGGTGTTGCGATTTTTTCCGTCAGTGTACGTGCAGCGAACAAATCCGGCCCACCGAACATACCGCTTCCTCTACTAAACTTGTGCCGCCTGCAACAGTTCTCCAGTTGCCTTATGTGACAGAGGCCACGAGCTCCAGGAATTAATTAGGCAGGACTGTGTACGGGCAGCTTCGTGCAGAATGGCTAATTCCTTTCGTTGCTCGACCGCTCCCTTGGCGAGGCACGCGTTTCTCCGCAGAGGATATGCGCTGCGGATGCTGTGAAAGGGGGTCACCGCGGCTGAGGCGCACTTCTGCGGAACTGCCGCCGCGCCGCTTCCTGCCTTCGCAAGAACCTGCTGACGTCACAGCTTCCGGCGCCGCTGCCTGCAACAAAGCCGCACGGAATATGCGCAGAGATCGGGCAGCTATTTACAGTAGAAACGTCAGTGTGAGGTATTGTGCAAACATCCATTTTGTCTCATCTGTAGCAACAATGGCACCGCTGGACATTTTCGCGAGGACAGCGGTTCTAGAATCCGCCCACCCATCCAGACTAAAGTTTCCTGTGGTATCCATAAACCTAGGATGACCAGACGTCCGGATTAATCCGGGTATGTCATTCTTTTTAGCTCTTTGTCCGGGGTAAGAGCGGATTTTTACGGTGTCCGGTTTTTTCGCAAAGTTGAGCGTAACACAGTTAAATTTACAATTCGTCCCGTTCTATTGCTCTTTCCTTAAATACTTTAACTATTGGCACAGCCTTCGTGATAAACACGCACGAAGCGGTGTTAGTAGGTGGCACCAGGATCGTCGATGTTATGGTTGATCGACCTATAAGCAAATGCAAATATCCATTACTTAAAATTTTCGTTTTGTATCTTCGCTTTGTATTGGCTTGGCTTCCTGTAGTGCACGTGTGATTTGTGGGTGTAATTTTTAACCGAGTGAGTTACGTAAAATATTTGGCTGTGCGTAAACGAAAGTGTACATTTTCTGCTGCCCTTTCCTTCAAATATCCTGCTTTCAAGAAAGGGAGAAATGAATTTCAAACGGAATGTAAGATAAGTGGAGCTGGAACGTACGTTTCAGTGGCCAATAATGGTAAGAAATAACTCGACAGATTAACTATCATGGTTTTATTTCATTGTTTCATAGTCATTCAATTTATTTGTTCAAATGGCTCTGAGCACTATGGGACTTAACAGCTATGGTCATCAGTCCTCTAGAACTTAGAACTACCTAAACCTAACTAAGGACATCACACAACACCCAGCTGTCACGAGGCAGAGAAAATCCCTGACCCCGCCGGGAATCGAACCCAGGAACACGGGCGTGGGAAGCGAGAACGCTACCGCACGACCACGAGATGCGGGCAATTTAATTGTATTCGGAAGGTTAAAGTGCAGTTTACATGTCGTCAGCTGCTGCTTGAATTGTAGATGCTGGTAGCGGTGCGTCGAATGAAGGGAAGTGAATTGTCTTTCGTTTTTCGCTTTGTAAACAATTTCGTGTTGGTGACATAACAAAACAATTGACGCCGCCCTGTCACCACAATCAATGTGTTTATTTTTTTTATACTACTCAGTTAACCACTACCTGACCGTCAGTAACAATTAACAACTAGTTTTACCGGTAATTCCCGGCAGTCACGTGACTTGTCCAAAGCTGACGGGTGGTATCCTCATTTGCAGTTGACCCGTTTGATGTCTTCTCTTTTTTCTTCCTTTGTCCTCCTTTTTGAAGCTGTTTGTCCTCCTTTTTAAACAATTGCACCTGGTCACCCTACATAAACACAGTATGGTTCCTTTGAAAAGGACACAGCCGATTTCCTTCATTATTCGTTCCCCAATCTGAGTTTCTTCCTAGCCTCTAATTGTAATCATCAGGACGTTACGCCATAATCTTCCTTCCTTCCTCCCTCCCTTGCTTCGTGTCTGGAGTTACGTGAGAGGTTCTGTCTCAAAGTGTAACACAACGTGTCTCAGAATAGTATATGCTCATTCCCTTGATCAATGTAATTATTCTCTTACCCTGCTCTGTCTCGTTTATTATGTCGAGGGACTACAGAATTGAGAGGCTATGAACTAGTTGGCAAAAGAGAAGTGAGTTCCGAAAAGGAACGAGCAAGGTCATGAACTTATTACGCTGGAAAAAAATTTGAGCTTCAGGTACCCAACACAGCATTCGCGTCTCCCTGCCCGATCAGTAAACGAGGTCAGCTATGTACTCTAGAAAGATAAAAAATCTAGCCAGGTGTAGCTTTTCAGAGTCCAGCTTGAGAACGGCCGTTTGCGTCAGCGGCCATACTACTGAACTAAATTTCTAAAACGATCAATTTCATTGTTTCATTGCCTTATTTTCAGCAGAACAGGCATTTTTTTCATTTGTGAAAGTGGAATCAATTTATGATACCACATTTTGTATAGTGCTTCAGAAGTCTGTGGCCGAGCACGTTAAGTGGTTACTTTTAGGAGCCCGACATCCATGGATCGAATCTGTCAGTTTTAATATCCTTTTTTTCTTTCCAAGTAATTATTATGATTCCGAAAACTGTCATTATTGAATGATTCATTTGTTATTTTCATAATCTTTATCCTGAAAAAATGAGAAAATTTTTTCGGAATGAGGTAGAAAGAAAAACGGACACAAGAAATTTCAATCAAAATAGTATAGTCATTATTTATACTATTTTATCTACATGTGTGGAAAGTATAATGTGTAACCCAACGAGCAGTGCAAGAATCAGAATGATACTGATGATAGAAACATGGGAAACAATAATTATTGCGACATATAGCACTTGCAATGAACGCCGGATCTCTGTATGTGTATGGTTTTTACAATGTGTCTATAGAAAAACAAACTTGGGTTACATTCTTAAGCGGTTCTCGATCATCACATAATTACGCGCCACAGGATGCATATCTGTTGTTACACGGGAATGGAATAAAAAGAGTGCTGAAAGCAAGATTCGATCCACACACCTCGCAGTTGCGGAATCCTTGGGTAGTAGCGACAATAAGAAGTATGTCAGCAAGTGTAAAGTGTTCAAACCCGATTTTCTCGAAAACTGTTGAGAATTACATCTTGCTATTTTGTGCATTGCATAATTTTTTATTGATTGCAAAGAAACAACATAATTCAAAGACATCAAGATCAATGGAAATTCGAATGAGTTGCCTGTCTCAAGTTCTGATCACACAGAACACTCCAAGATGAAGCAGGACACAACAACTTGCTCTGGTTTCAAAAAAAAAAAAAAAAAAAAGTATTTGAGCCTGAACAGATCAGTATCCTTCATGACTGGAATTGATATTGTAATCAGGATATGCAGTCTCCCAGAATCTCTACAGTGGACTGTCTCCCCAAATACCTGCGAGTAGCCGTACACTGTGATGGGGTCGTGCTGTGTTCTGCGTCCACCAGTACACTCGGTACCCACGCCGAGTCCTCTCACCTTGTCCATTGCAAACCTCTGAATGAAAGCCAGCTCGCTTGTATCCTTACCACTAATTTTCTCGCTCTTTTTACCATCATGACACTGGACCAAATGCACATACCAGAACATACTTAAATATTCCTTCTGGATTGATGTCCACGTCAGGAATGGCGGCAAACTTCCCTGCTAAAAAAAAAAAAAAATGGTTCAAATGGCTCTGAGCGCTATGGGACTTAACATCTGTGGTCATCAGTCCTCTATAACTTAGAATTACTCAAACCTAACTAACCTAAGGACATCACACAACACCCAGTCATCACGAGGCAGAGAAAATCCCTGACCCGAGAGAACGCTACCGGACGACCACGAGCTACGGACAAAAAACTTCCCTGCTACAGTCATTAATGTCCTCGATAAACAGAACGCAGGACTTCGTACACCTCCAAATAAATTGCTTTTCAGAGATTGTGTTTTACATATGTTGAAGCCCTAGTCTTGCTCTACAAAGCCTGTCCATATATGTCAAATGTGTGGAGGGAAGTTTGTACGGTCCCCTTGTTAACAACGACAGCACATTAAAGAGCCTAAGAAACTGGTACACCTGCCCAATATTGGGTAGAGTCCCTGCGAGCAAGCAGAAGTGCCATAACATATCGTGGCATGGACTCGAATAATGTATGAAGTCGTGCTGGAGGGAACTAACGTCATGAATCTTCAGGGCTGTCCATAAAACCGTAAGAATACGAGGAGGTGGAGCACAGCACGTTGCAAGGCATCCCAGGTATGCTTAATAATGTTCATTTCTGGGGAGTTTGGTGGCGAGCGGAAGTGTTTAAACTCAGAAAAATGTTGCTGGCGCCTCTCTGTAGCAAATCTCGACGTGTGGGGCGTCACATTGCCCTACTGGAATTAACTAAATCCGTCGGAAAAAAATGGGACTTAACATCTGAGATCTTTAGTCCCCTAGAACTTAGAACTACTTCAACATAACTGATCTCAGGACACCACACACATCCATGCCCAATGCTGGATTCGAACCTGCGACCGTATCGGGCGCGCAGTTCCAGACTGAAGGGCCTAGAACCGCGCGGCCCCACCGTCCGGCGTCGGAATGCACAATGGACATGAGTGGATGCAGGTGATCAGACAGGATGCTTACCTACGTGACACCTGTCAGAGTCGTATCTAGACGTATCAGGAGTCCCATATCACTCCAACTGTACACGTCCCAAACCATTACGGAGCCTCCACCAATTTGAAAAGACCCTGCCGATATTCAGGGTCCATGGATTCGTGAGGTCGCCTCCATACCCGTACACGTCAATCCACTCGATAAAATTTGAAACGAGACTCGTCCGACCAGAGAACATGTGTCCAGTCATCAACAGTCCAATGTCGGTGTTGACGGGCCGAGGTGAGGCGTAAAGCTTTGTGTCAGGCAGTAATCAAGCCTTCGGTTCCGGAAGTCCATATCAATGACGTTTCGTTGAATGGTTCGCGCGCTGACACTTGTTGATGGCCCAGCACTGAAATCTGCAGCAGTTTGCAGAAGGGTTGCATTTCTGACACGATGAATGATTCTTTTCAGTCGTCGTTGGTCCCGTTCTTAAGGATTTTTTTCCGATCGCAGCGATGTCGGAGATTTGATGTTTTACCGGACTGCTTATATTCACGGTACACTCTTTAAATAGTGTTACGGAAAAATCCCCATTTCGTCGCTATCTAGGAGATGCTGTGTTCCATAGCTCGTGTGCAGACTATAGCATCATGTTCAAACTCACTTAAATCATGATAACGTGCCATTGTAGCAGTAGTGACTGATGTAACAGCTGCGCCAGACACTTGTCTTATACAAGGTGTTACAAAAAGGTAAGGACAAACTTTCAGGAAACATTCCTCACACACAACGAAAGAAAATATGTTATGTGGACATGTGTCCGGGAACGCTTACTTTCCATGTTAGAACTCATTTTATTACTTCTCTTCAAATCACATTAATCATGGAATGTAAAAACACAGCAACAGAACTAACCAGCGTGACTTCAAACACTTTGTTACAGGAAATGTTCAAAATGTCCTCCGTTAACGAGGATACGTGCATCCATCCTCCGTCGCATGGAATCCCTAATGCGCTGATGCAGCCCTGGAGAATGGCGTATTGTATCACAGCCGTCCACAATAAGAGCACGAAGAGTCTCTACATTTGGTACCGGGATTGCGTAGACATGAGCTTTCAAATGCCCCCATAAATGAAAGTCAAGAGGGTTGAGATCAGGAGAGCGAGGAGGCCATGGAATTGGTCCGCCTCTACCAATCCGTCGCTCACCGAATCTGTTGTTGAGAAGCGTACGAACACTTCGACTAAAATGTGCAGGAGCTCCATTGTGCATGAACCACATGTTGTGTCGTACTTGTAAAGGCATATGTTCTGGCAGCACAGGTACAGTATCCCGTATGAAATCATGATAATGTGCGCCATTGAGCGTAGGTGGAAGAACATGGGGCCCAATCAAGACATGCCTGCCCAAACGTTCACAGAAAATCTGTGTTGATGACGTGATTGCACAATTGCGTGCGGATTCTCGTCAGCCCACACATGTTGATTGTGAAAATTTACAATTTGAACACGTTGGAATGAAGCCTCATTCGTAAAGGGAACATTTGCACTGAAATGAGGATTGACACATTGTTGGACGAATCATTCGCAGAAGTGTACCCGTGGAGGCCAATCAGCTGCTGATAGTGTCCGCACACGCTGTACATGGTACGGAAACAACTGGTTCTCCCGTAGCACTCTCCATACAGTGACGTGGTCAACGTTACCTTGTACAGCAGTAACTTCTCTGACGCTGACGTTAGGGTTATCGTCAACTGCACGAAGAATTGCCTCCTCCATTGCAGGTGTCCTCGTCGTTCTAGATCTTCCCCAGTCGCGAGTCATAGGCTGGAATGTTCCGTGCTCCCTAAGACGCCGATCAATTGCTTCGAACGTCTTCCTGTCGGGACACCTTCTTTCTGGAAATCTGTCTCGATACAAACGTACCACGGCTATTGCCCCGTGCTAATCCATACATCAAATGGGCATCTGCGAATTCCGCATTTGTAAACTTTGCACTGACTGCAAAACCACGTTCGTGATGAACACTAACCTGTTGATGCTACGTACTGATCTGCTTGATGCTAGTACTGTAGAGCAATGAGTCGCATGTCAACACAAGCACCGAAGTCAACATTACCTTCCTTCAATTGGGCCAACTGTTGGTGAATCGAGGAAGTACAGTACATTCTGACGAAACTAAAATGATCTCTAACATGGAAATTAAGCGTTTCCGGACACATGTCCACATAAAATCTTTTCTTTATTTGTGTGTGAGGAATGTATCCTGAAAGTTAGGCCATACCTCTTTGTAACACCCTGTATAGGCTTTGCCGACCGCAGCGATGTATTCTGCCTGTTTGCATATATTTGTATTTGAATAAGCATGCCTATACCAGTTTCTTTGGCGCTTCAGTGTATATTTCTCTGTCAGACGTATCGGAACGATTTTCGCTTATATCAGTTACTTTTTTTTAAGTTATAATGCGCTACATTTATTTTGATTGGCTACGCTGCTACACTGCGATACAGGTGTACCCCAAAGCAAAACGGACATTTAAAGTGTTTAAATTTTTTAATTTAAATCTAATATAATAAACACTTAAATCGTACTTAAGACAAAAAATTCCCAGAGAGGAAAAAATTACACTAGTTGATGGTCCAAACAAATAAACTTTTTACAAACAGCACATTTAACTCTGCAATTTCGGTCTCTAATTGTAGGGCAGATAATACACCGCCCTGTTGTGCATTCTGGAACCCCTTGGGCTTCTTCTTTCTATGGCGGACCTAAAATACGACTGATGGTTTGATGGAGTTCTCTTCTTAAAGTAGGTTTTTCCAGACGTCCTAACATTTATCGCCGCATCATATCTACAGCCATTCTCTTTACGTAAGATGTTCTGTTCCGAAACATTTCCTTGTCATCTACAGAGCACCCTCTCAACGGTATGTTAGAGTTGTATCCAGTAACCTTCAATAAGTTATAAAATGGGCAGAGAGGCCAACGACGTTTCCCAGCACAAAAACCGAATAATTTCTGAGAGTTTTACTGTATCTGCTTTATCCCGTTTTTCATGCATAGTTGACAGCAATAGAGCATACTTTTTGTTTTTGTTTTGAAGGGCAGGATGATAGCAGAGTAGGGTAACCACTGACACAGAACACAGCAGAATTTGGCTGTCTCTGCTTCATGCTGAGGAATGGTGCAGGAATTTTGTTTTATTTTATTTTTTTCAACGTACCAAGTACCGTAATTTTCTTCTCTAAATATGGATGTAAACCAATTGTTCACAGTTAAGATTGTGTTGGTTCCATGAAAAGAACTGAGTTTTCACAATAATGTCGAGCCACAGGTATATTATTGAATCAGGTGTCGATCCCTTACCTGCATACGCTTCTGCATCCAGGACATAAAATAAAATGTTTTTGCATCGCGGCACGTCACTATCTTGATCCCTTACTTATCTCGTTTGGAAGGAATATACATTTTAAATGGACATCGGCCTCTAAACCTAACTAATTGTTCGTCTATTGTGCTCTATTCGGGAGGTACGTGTAGTTCTTTCACTTTGTTTATGGATCGCTCAAATATTTCTTGAAAAGGAGCCAATTTGTCCCTCAAAGTGTTTTTGTCAGCAAATCTATTCCACTGTTTGGGTGAAAAAGCTCTTTTGTAAAGGCACCTCCTATTTTCATTACTCCAGCATAACAGACTATTCCTATAAGAGCTTGGATTTCAATGTAATCAGTGTTTTCGGTAAGGAGGTGCTGCGTCACAGTGATTTTTATCGTCCTTGTTTTTGTTCTATTTAGATCTCTGGGCTTCAATTTCTTTTTTAGTGCACTCTGTAATCAAATCGAAATCTTTTTTTTTTATATAGCACAGCTGCCAAGCATCCAGTTAGCTCTTTACATGTCTTGCTTAGTTTTTGTTCCCAAGTAATCGCACTCCAAAATTCCTTTTAAGAGTGCGGTGAAGAAATCCTGTTTCGCCGCTCCAATTGAATTTATTTTTCCTGCAGAGTATATTTAGAGTCTTTAAGATATTCACCTTCTATGAATCAGATCTCTGAAGATGTTTTGGTGAATTATCTTCATCAAGATCGGAAAATGTCGCAACTGGGCACAGAATTTGGCGCGCAAGAGCAGGCGATTACTCGTCTTCATTTTCAGGTTCCTCTCTATTTTTAAAATCTGGATTGACAAAATTCTCTTAATGAATTTTAGCAGTTTCAGGATAAAGGCTTTCAGAACCTGAAATGAAGAGCATACGACGTACACTCCTGGAAATGGAAAAAAGAACACATTGACACCGGTGTGTCAGACCCACGATACTTGCTCCGGACACTGCGAGAGGGCTGTACAAGCAATGATAACACGCACGGCACAGCGGACACACCAGGAACCACGGTGTTGGCCGTCAAATGGCGCTAGCTGTGCAGCATTTGTGCACCGCCTCCGTCAGTGTCACCCAGTTTGCCGTGGCATACGGAGCTCCTTCGCAGTCTTTAACACTGGTAGCATGCCGAGACAGTGTGGACGTGAACCGTATGTGCAGTTGACGGACTTTGAGCGAGGGCGTATAGTGGACATGCGGGAGGCCGGGTGGACGTACCGCCGAATTGCTCAACACGTGGGGCGTGAGGTCTCCACAGTACATCGATGTTGTCGCCAGTGGTCGGCGGAAGGTGCACGTGCCCGTCGACCTGGGACCGGACCGCAGCGACGCACGGATGCACGCCAAGACCGTAGGATCCTACGCAGTGCCGTAGGGGACCGCACCGCCACTTCCCAGCAAATTAGGGACACTGTTGCTCCTGGGGTACCGGCGAGGACCATTCGCAACCGTCTCCATGAAGCTGGGCTACGGTCCCGCACACCGTTAGGCCGTCTTCCGCTCACGCCCCAACATCGTGCAGCCCGCCTCCAGTGGTGTCGCGACAGGCGTGAATGAAGGGACGAATGGAGACGTGTCGTCTTCAGCGATGAGAGTCGCTTCTGCCTTGGTGCCAATGATGGTCGTATGCGTGTTTGGCGCCGTGCAGGTGAGCGCCACAATGAGGACTGCATACGACCGAGGCACACAGGGCCAACAGCCGGCATCATGGTGTGGGGAGCGATCTCCTACACTGGCCGTACACCTCTGGTGATCGTCGAGGGGACACTGAATAGTGCACGGTACATCCAAACCGTCATCGAACCCATCGTTCTACCATTCCTAGACCGGCAAGGGAACTTGCTGTTCCAACAGGACAATGCACGTCCGCATGTATCCCGTGCCACCCAACGTGCTCTAGAAGGTGTAAGTCAACTACCCTGGCCAGCAAGATCTCCGGATCTGTCCCCCATTGAGCATGTTTGGGACTGGATGAAGCGTCGTCTTACGCGGTCTGCACGTCCAGCACGAACGCTGGTCCAACTGAGGCGCCAGGTGGAAATGGCATGGCAAGCCGTTCCACAGGACTACATCCAGCATCTCTACGATCGTCTCCATGGAAGAGTAGCAGCCTGAATTGCTGCGAAAGGTGGATATACACTGTACTAGTGCCGACATTGTGCATGCTCTGTTGCCTGTGTCTATGTGCCTGTGGTTCTGTCAGTGTGATCATGTGATGTATCTGACTCCAGGAATGTGTCAATAAAGTTTCCCCTTCCTAGGACAATGAATTCACGGAGTTCTTATTTCAATTTCCAGGAGTGTATTTCGATAATATCCTTCTCCTTTGTAAGGGTGAACGTCTGTTTTCGAGATGTCATTTTCTTTCATCTAAAAAAGTCATTTTACTGATGTTTTTCGTTTATCCACTGTAACTTTTGAAAACAGTAGGTAATTTTAGCTTCATAAGTAGCGTGATTATAATTTCTTTATTTAAAATAAGTATAAATATATTATACTTGAAATACTTAGGTTAGTATTAAACTATCATATTTCTTTGTCACAGTTGATATGACGAATATTTGTGTGAAAGAAGTGTATCAGGGAACTTCGTCAAATCTCGCCTTTCGTCAAAGAAATATGATCAAATCTAGAGCCTCGCCGTAAACTTGACCATCTGTCGTTCGCCTTCTGTTCACTGTAATGTGAAATTTAACCGCACTGGCATCACTACTGCAGTTAGACGTCTCTGTAGTGTGCTCGTAAACATGGTTTGAAAGTTGGGATGTGTGATGGTTTTTTAATAACCTTGCTTCGACGGGGTTGGGGAAAGGAAGGGGGGGGGGGGCGAGCAATGATACGAATGCATGCTGTTAATCGTGTGCTGACGGGGAGGTGCAATATGCTGCAGGCGACTTCATACCTACAAGCAGAGCAACAGCCATCCCCCGCTACGGCTGGAAACAGCTTTTCAGCAAGCTAGAATAGAGGAGCTGATCACACTCTAAAGCGAAAAAAAAAAAAAAACATTTAGCTCTTCATTTTACTTTGTGTATTTTTGAACTGTAGATGCCACAAGTTAAAAAGCCTTTAATCTGTTTCGTACTTTTTATTAATTTTGTAGTTGTTTTAATACTAATTAAATTATTCCAAAATAAAAATAGTTCTTACTGCCTATACAGGGTGTTACAAAAAGTTACGGCCAAACTTTCAGGAAACAGTCCTCACACACAAAGAAAGAAAATATGTTATGTGGACATGTGTCCGGGAACGCTTACTTTCCATGTTAGAACTCATTTTATTACTTCTCTTCAAATCACATTAATCATGGAATGGAAGCACACAGCAACAGAACGTACCAGCGTGACTTCAAACACTTTGTTACAGGAAATGTTCAAAATGTTCTCCGTTAGTGAGGATATATGCATCCCCCCTCCGTCGCACGGAATCCCTGATGCGCTGATGCAGCCCTAGATAATGGCGTATTGTATCACAGCCGTCCACAATACGAGCACGAAGAGTCTCTACATTTGGTACCGGGGTTGCGTAGACAGGAGCTTTCAAATGCCCCCATAAATGAAAGTCAAGAGGGTTGAGGTCAGGAGAGCGTGGAGGCCATGGAATTGGTCCGCCTCAACCAACCCATCGGTCACCGAATCTGTTGTTGAGAAGCGTACGAACACTTCGACTGAAATGTGCAGGAGCTCCATCGTGGATGAACCACATGTTGTGTCGTACTTGTAAAGGCACATGTTTTAGCAGCACAGGTAGAGTATCTCGTATGAATTCATGATAACGTGCTCCATTGACCGTAGGTGGGCGAAACTAAAATGAGCTCTAACATGGAAATTAAGCGTTTCCGGACGCATGTCCACATAACATCTTTTCTTTATTTGTGTGTGAGGAATGTTTCCTGAAAGTATGGCCGTACCATTTTGTAACACCTTGAATAGTGTACTAAACACATATTTACCTTCAGCTACCCCCCTTCAGTGCTATACAAATGGCTTCACACGTTTCTGGAATTATTTTGGTAAATGTGCACTGTGGTGTTCTCTCCCGTATCAAGAAATAGAAGTGTCACGGTGAGCCTATCTTCGGCATATACAGGGTGGCCCATTGATCGTGACCGGACCAAATATATCACGAAATAAGCGTCAAACGAAAAAACTACAAAGAACGAAACTTGTCTAGCTTGAAGGGGGAAACCAGATGGCGCTGCCATAGGTCAAACGGATATCAACTGCGTTTTATTAAAACAGGAACCCCATTTTTTATTACTTATTCGTGTAGTACTAAAAGAAATATGTATGTTTTAGTTGGACCACTTTTTTCGCTTTGTGATAGATGGCGCTGTAATAGTCACAAACATACGGCTCACAATTGTAGACGAACAGCTGGTAACAGGTAGGTTTTTAAATTAAAATACAGAACGTAGGTACGTTTGAACATTTTATTTCGGTTGTTCCAATGTGATACATGTATCTTTGTGAAATTATCATTTCTGAGAACGCATACTGTTACAGCGTGATTACCTGTAAATACCACATTAATACAATAAATGTTCAAAATGATGTCCGTCAACCTCAATGCATTTGGCAATACGTGTAACGACATTCCTCTCAGTTCGTGGTTGACGTTTCACATGTGGCTGAACACTTCCTGTTTCCTTAAATAACGTAACTATCCGGCGAACTGTCCGGACACTTGGAGGATGTCGTCCAGGATACCGAGCAGCATACATAGCACACGCCCATTGGGCGTTTTGATCACAATAGCCATACATCAACACGATATCGACCTTTCCCGCAATTGATAAACGGTCCATTTTAACACGGGTAATGTATCACGAAGCAAATACGTATGCACTGGCGGAATGTTACGTGATACCACGTACTTATATGTTTGATATCCGTTTGACCTATTGCAGTGCCATCTAGCGGGCCAACCATACCGCCATCTGGTTTCCCCTTCAAGCTAGACAAGTTTCGTTCTTTGTAGTTTTTTGGTTTGATGCTTATTTCGTGAGATATTTGGCCCGGTTACTATTAGTGGACCACGCTGTATTTATATTACTAGATATGTCCTGAGTGAACCCGCCAAGTTTCCGTCACTTCCGACAGATAGCGTAGCAGCAGGGCAGTTTCAAAGTGGCACCTGTAGGCGATGCGCGTTACAAGCAACGTGTCGTCATTGAATTTCTGACTGTAGAGAAAGAAACTGTGGGTAATATTCACTAAAGCTTATGCAAAGTCTATGGAGCATCTGCTGTTGACAGAAGTACATTTAGTTGCTGGGCACGGAGGGTGAGCTCAAGAGAAGCATCAGAAGGCGGTTCGATGGAGCTCTAAGATTTGCTGTGGTCGGGAAGACCATACATGGCTGTCACACCTGACATGTAAGTTGATGTCATTCGGGAGGACAGACGCATTACGACTCGACAGTTGGCACTGCGTCTGTCAATGAGCAAAGGATGTGTGTGTGCAATTATCCGCACCCTTGGATTTTCAAAAGTGTGTGCAAGATGGGTGCCGCAGTGTCTAATGGTGGATCACAAATCGCAGAGAAAAAACATTTATCTTGATGTTGTGTACATAGTTCCGCGTAGTCAGCGCGTACACAACTTTCCCACTAGAGCGCGCCCCGCTAAGCACAACAGCGCTCGTCCGTCTCTGCTCTACGAGATGGCGCTGCCACAAAGACGGCCTAAATTCTGCTTCCGCCGATCCGCGTATTAATATGTAATGCAGCCAATGAGATCGCTGCTAACGTAGAACCTTTTCTCCTCGCGGATCACACTCGCGCAGTGATACATGAACGGGCGAGGTGTTATAACGAGTATACAGACCTCCGATTAGTCAGTCTGCTCCAGTCTGTACTAGTCTGCATTAGTCTGCATTAGTATATAGTCAAGTTTCAATCTGCGCCTGATAAGTTTATCATATTCCTGTACACAGCCATGAAGAGAAATGTACAGACACTTTGTCATGTATCAGAGATATGTGATAATAAGATTAACGTACCATGACCAAAGGAACTCCAGATTGTCAACTGTAAATAGCATCCAGAACCAAGTTAAGTTATTTTTCTGCTCGTTATTATTTTAATAAATGTGTGTGAAAATTAATCAAGTTCTGTTTAAAGTTGGTCACCGTGAATCTGCTACTCTAAGCGTGCAAGTGGCATTTCTATCGTCTGACCTAACGGCAGAAGATAAACACGCTACGATAAGACCACGAGACATATTGCTGACACTCGCCTACTTCGCTAGAGCGACAAGTCAAATAATCTGATGGTGTGTGTACCGAAGGTCTTACAGTTCGCACACCACACTTGATTTATTTCAACTTTTGAAGACGAGGGGGAGGCCTTCTTGTCCCGTTTCTGACAGGTGATGAAACCTGAATTTACCATTGTGAACACGAAACAAAACGACAGTCACGGGAGTGGCGCCATTAACACTCCCCGCTGAAGAAAAAATTCAAAGCAACTGCTTCCGCCGGTAAGGCATGATCACCGTGCTCTGCGATGATGAAGGTGTGATTCTCATTGATGTGATGCCACGAGGTGGTAGGATTAATTCAGAAGCATATGTCAACAGATTAACGAAACTCAAGACTCGCTTCTGGCGACTTCGGCGCCACAGGAACCCAGGAGATATTTTGCCGCAACATGATAATGCTCGGCCCCACACAAGTCTGAGGACTGCCGAACACATCGTAAAACAGGATTGGACAGTTTTATCCCATCCAACCTCCAGCCCTGACCTAGCTCCCTCCGACTTCCACTTATCTGAGCTATTGAATGATGCCATTCGTGGAAGACATTTTGAGGACGATGAGGAGGTGATTCACACATTGAAGAACTGGTTCCACCTCCAGGATAAGAACTAGTACCGACAGGGCGTACACACTTTTGTTTCACTCTGGAGTAAGGCCATAGAATGGGATGGAGATTGCATGGAAAAAAGGGTGTGTGGATAAAATACCATTTTTTCGTGTGTGTAATTCTCTTATGTTCAACAAAGAATTCTTGTAGAAAGAAATCCGGTGCCTTACTTCCTGGGTAACCCTCGTAATAAGTAGTTTTTGTCCTACATCTTGAAATATGACAAAAATATGACGAAGTGTCATGTCAAAGATCTTTACCAAAGAAATTTTACGAATATATACACTCATGCTCATAAATTAAGGATAACTGCAGAATGTGGTGCCACACAACGTGGCACTACGCAAAACTGGCGCTAATAGCATAGGCTCGTAGCGAACACACACGACACAGATCTGTATGTCCACGTTGCTGTTGATAAGTTGAGAAAACCGTCGCGAAACACATGTGCTACAAAATGTCACTGTTTCCTGGACATGTACCCCAACATCAACATGGGATATGATCACTATGCAAACGTACGTAGGCCGCACAATGGGTTGGCATACTCTGGATCAGGTGCTGGGGTATAGCCTCCCATTCTTGCACCAGTGCCTGTCGGAGCTCCTGAAGTGTCCTAGGGGTTTGAAGACGTGCAGCGATACGTCGACCGAGAGCATCAAAGACGTGCTCTATGGGTTTTAGGTCTGGAGAACAGGCAGGCCACACCATTCGCCTGATCTTCTGTTTCAAGGTACTCCTCCGCGATGGCAGTTCGGTGGGGCCGTGCGTTATCATCCATCAGGAGGAAGGTGGGACCCACTCCATCCCTGAAAGGCTGACATACTGGTGCAAAATGACGTCGGGATACACCTGACCTGTTACAGTTTCTCTGTCAAAGACATGCAGGGGTGTACGTGCACCACTCATAATCCCAACCAACACCATCAAACCACGACCTCCATACAGGTCTCTTTCCAGGACATTAAGGGGTTGGTATCTGGTTCCTGGTTCACGGCAGATGAAAGTCTGGCGAGAATCACTGTTCAGACTATAAATGGACTCGTCCGTGAACATAAGCTGGCACCATTCTCCCAATGACCATGTACTGCGTTCTTAACACCAGGCTTTACGGGCTCTCCTGTGAGCATGAGCAGGGGTCACTGGAATGCACCTTGCAGGTCTCCAGGCGAATAAACCATGTCTCTTCAGTCGTCTGTAGTCTGTGTGTCTGGAGACAACTGTTCCAGTGGGCGTGGTAAGGTCCCTAGCAAGGCTACCTGCAGTACTCCGTCTCCGTCTGCGGGCACTGATGGTGAGATATCGGTCTTCTTGTGGTGTTGTACACTGTGGACGTCCCAAACTGTAGCGCCTGGACACGTTTCCTGTCTGCTGGAATCGTTGCCATAATTTTGAGATCACACTTTGTTGCACACGGAGGGTCCGTGCTACGGACTGCTGTGTTTGACCAGCCTCCAGTCGCCGTAGTGTTCTACCCCTCATAAAGTATCAATATGTGTTCTTTGAGCCATTTTCAACACGCAGTCACCAGTAGCACGTCTGAAACACTGGGGTACACCTGTACTCTGTAATGGTACTTGAATTACGTAACCATTACGGCACCTCACCTCAACCTCTCGATACCAGCAATATTCTACTGTGTTTCTGTAAAATAGTTAACATATTTCTGTGACAATCTTCAGATTTGATTTCATTAATGTAGAGGTACTTTGATACATCGATATGTTTATAATGCAATGCTATTATTCTTATGTGTATTATTTCTTTTGTCACAATGATCTTTGACGTACTTGTAACTCTGATTTTTGGGCGCGTAAGCGGTTATTAGAGAGTCAAGTCTTGGTCTTCGTGTTGAAAAGACGCAAATTGCAGTCAGTTTAAGAAATGTGAACTTTAACACTGAGGAAGATATTTTCAAGTATGTTTTATATTGTGAAGTGATGTTGCAACAGAAGTTATAAAAAAGAAGTGTAACTTGAATTAGGAGTGCTGATTACTTTTTTACATCACCATTGTCCTAACTTGCAAAAGTTCAATCTTCAAGAATGGTTTATGAAACACATCTATAAAACTTTTGAATATCGCAGAATAACACCTAGACCTCTTTGCACCCAAGCTTGGAATCATCACTACCTAGATTTTCGACGATTGATCCATGAGTTCACAACGAGACCAGCGTGGGAAACACGAAAAGATGAGTGCCTAGTTTATCCATTATTTCATGAAATGACTTTATTAACTGTGCTCCAATGACAATATAACTTTGTTGTTGCCCGAAAATGCAATATTTAGCAGCGTGAGCAATATTGCAACCGTAATTAATTTTTGACCTTTGTTGTGGTAGAGTTGTTAGAACCCCAAACCTCAAATAGAGAAGGATGAACGTTGTTGACGCTTTGAAGATAACACTACTTGTCAAGGTATGAAACTACTGGAATGTGCTAGAGAGCCTGTGTAGGGAGAGAGTGGCCAACCGGACGATACGGCGGCCATTTTTCTGTCAAACAGTGGGAGGGGCTTTTGAATGGCCATTAGTGGAGTAGTGGAGTACACACTCACCTATTCAAAAGCACAAGACAATATGGCGCAATCATTCGTTAAATGCCTTTCTTTGCAGCTATAATATACTCATAGCAGCCTACTACGTACAGCACAGGAAAATTTGATACAGTGGCTGTAAACATTATTCGTTGCTTGCATTTATCTCCTTTAAAGCTCGTTTACTAGACATATTGCAATGAAAGTAACGTAAATAAAAAAATATACTGTATAGCATTTGTGCCGGCCTTTGGTGGCCGAGCGGTTCTAGGCGCTACAGTTTGGGACCGCGCGACCGCTACGGTCGCAGGTTCGAATCCTGCCTTGGGCATGGATGTGTGTGATGTCCTTAGGTTACTTAGGTTTAAGTAGTTCTAAGTTCTAGGGGCTGATGACCTCAGATGTTAAGTCCCTTAGTGCTCAGAGCCATTTGAACCATAGCATTCGTTTTGTATCGGAAGTGCATATCGCCAAAGATTTAACGTATTACGTCAGATGAATGAAAGTCGTAAGCAGTTGTTTACTTGTGACATGCAAAAAGTGTGTGACGTATTAGTACTTCTTGTCACGTCTTCAAACTTTTTGCATGTCACAAGTAAACAACTGCTTACGACTTTCTTTCATATATGTAGAATACCTCTCGAAGATAACAAACGAAAAAGATTACAAAAATCAGGTAATGTTAAATGTAGGCTACTGTAATAACGACCAAATATAACAAGAAAACTACCGTATCCCTTCTACCCTACAGTAAGTAGGCCTGTTAAAAGAGTACCTACAAGTATTTGCTACGAATAATGTTTCAGAAACGACGACAACTGCGGGAAACGTGCTTACAACTTGCCTGCGTCAACAGTCAGGCAATAATACTGAAACCAAAATAATGCCTAGTGTTCTGATTCGGAACGACATAAAGTTTGACGCTATTAAGTCGAATGAGCATGGCGCAACAATTACAGGAACTTTCCGTTTTTCAGCAAGGACTATTAGATATCGGCTTCAGAAAAGCTTGTGATGCTACCAGTATGCACGCAGAGGCTAATTACGTACTAAAAACGGTATACAGCTAAATCGAACATGCATGCACAACGCAGAACAAGTCTCTCAATAATTCAAATACCTCTTAATCGTTTGCAAAAGTGCTCTGAACTTCAATTCAACTTAAAAGCACTGTAAGTAGGCTGTTTAGGTTTTTTATATTGGTAACGCCACGTAGCGCTCTGTATGAAAATCACTGGCTGTGCTGTGTGCAGTCTGTGGCTGGTTGGGATTGTTGTAATACTCTCCATTGTAGTGTTGGGCAGTCGGCTGTTAACAGCGAGTAGCGTTGCGCAGTTGGAGGTGAGCCGCCAGTAGTGGTGGATGTGGGGAGAGAGATAGCGGAGTTTTGAAATTTGTAAGACTGGATGCCATGAACTGCTATATATATTATGACTATTAAGGTAAATACGTTGTTTGTTCTCTATTAAAATCTTTCATTTGCTAACTGTGCCTATCAGTAGTTAGTGCCTTCAGTAGTTTGAATCTTTTATTTAGCTGGCAGTAGTGGCGCTCGCTGTATTGCAGTAGCTTGAGTAAAGAAGGTGTTTGTGAGGTAGGTGATTTGTGAAAGGTGTAGGTTAATGTTAGTCAGGGCCAGTCTTTTGTAGGGATTTTTGAAAGTCAGATTGCGTTGCGCAAAAAATATTGTGTGTCAGTTTAAGCCCAGTCCGGTATAATTGTTCAAAGGTGACGTTTCAGCACGGCGAACATAGGAAGCGCAAGAGACGTGTGGCAGAAAAATGACGCCAAAAGTAATCAATCAATCACGGGCAACTTCGCCTATGGCCACTCTCTCTGTATACAGGCTCTCTAGGATGTGCAGAACGGCAGTGCCGTGTGTTGGCCATTAGCTACACTTTCTGGAAAGCATTCCAGGTTAACGCGTGACCTGCCCGCGTCGTCGTCGTGTGGCATTTAGTATCGCGGTGGGCAGATCCACAGGGTAGAGACACACGACAAAGGTTGTGTGGCGTGCGGAGCAGAGTGGAGTGTTGCAGCGAGAGTCCCGCGGCGGTGAGCCCGGCTGAGCTGCGCTTCCGCGTGTACCGCGGCCCACGCGGCCAGGCAGCGAGACGTTCGCAATCAGGCGGACAATGAGCCGCGTGACAATCGCAGCCGATAGCCATCGCGCGGCGGGGCGGGGCGGCCGATGCGACGTGACGCGGGGATTGCACGGCCGCGGCCACGTGTGTGCGCCCTGCGGCCCTGCTTTGGCTCCTCTGCGCGCTGCTTTCTCCGCACCGCAGATCAGCTCGCGCAGGGCGCGGCCGGATACCGCCGGCCTCAGCTGAGCTGCCCGCCGCGGCTTTATCTGCCGCAGCCGCGGGGGGCGCGCTCTGCTGCCGGCCGTCGCTCTCGTTATCTGCCGGACGCAACGCGCCTACCTCCTCGCAGAACTACACAGCGGTCACGTATGTCATTCTCATCATTTTAAGCAACTTACTGTTATGTTCATACACTACTGGCCATTAAAATTGTTACACCAAGAAGAAATGCAGATGATAAACGGGTAATCATTGGACAAATATATTGTAATAGGACTGACATGTTATTACATTTTCGCGCAATTTGGGTGCACAGATCCTGAGAAAGCAGTACCCAGACCAACCACCTCTGGCCGTAATAACGACCTTGATACGCCTGGGCATTGAGTCAAACAGAGCTTGGATGGCGTTACAGGCACAGCTGCCCGTGCAGCTTCAATACGATACCACAGTTCATCAAGAGTAGTGACTGGCGTATTGTGACGAGCCAGTTGCTCGGCCACCATTGACCAGAAGTTTTCAATTCGTGAGAGATCTGGAGAATGTGCTGGCCAGGGCAGCAGTCAAACACTTTCTGTATCCAGTAAGGCCCGTACAGGACCTCCAACATGCGGTCGTGCATCATCCTGCGAAATGTAGGGTTTCGCAGGGATCGAATGAAGGGTAGAGCCACGGGTCGTAACACATCTGGAATGTAACATCATCTGTTCACAGTGCCGTCAATGTGAACAAGAGGTGACTGAGACGTGTAATCAATGGCACCCCTACCATCACGCCGGGTGATACGCCAGTATGGCGATGACGAATACACGCTTCCAATGTGTGTTCACCGCAATGTCACCAAACACGGATGCGACCATCATGATGCTGTAAACGGAACCTGCATTCAGCCGAAAAAATGACGTTTGCTATTCGTGCACCCAGGTTCGTCGTTGAGTACACAATCGCAGGAGCTCCTGTCTGTGATGCAGCGTCAAGGGTAACCGCAGCCATGATCTCCATGCTGCTGCAAACGTCGTCGAACTGTTCGTGCAGATGGTTGTTGTCTTGCAAACGTCCCCATCTGTTTACTCAGGGATCGAGACGTGGCTCCACGATCCGTTAGAGCGATGCGGATAAGATGCCTGTCATCTCGACTGCTAGTGATACGAGGCCGTTGGGATCCAGCACGGCGTTCCGTATTACCCTCCTGAACCCACCGATTCCATATTCTGGTAACACTCATTGGTTCTCGGCCAACGCGAGCAGCAATGTCGCGATACGATAAACCGCAATCGCAATAGGCTACAATCGGACTGTTACCAAAGTCGGAAACGTGATGGTACGCATTTCTCCTCCTTACACGAGGCATCACAACAACGTTTCACCACACAACGCCGGTCAACTGCTGTTTGAGTATGAGAAGTCGGTTGGAGACTTTCAATATGTAGGTGTCGTCACCGGCGCCAACCTTGTGTGAATGCTCTGAAAAGCTAATCATTTGCATATCACAGCATCTTCTTCCTGTCGGTTAAATTTCGCGTCTGTAGCACGTCATCTTCGTGGTGTAGCAATTTTAATGGTCAGTAGCGTTCTTTTCGGGTTAGGTCCGTCTGCGTCAGTGGTTTCCAACCTGCAGTAAAATGTACAGGGAGCACCCAATGTGTGGTGCTTGTTTGTGTATACTCTTGATTTCAAGAAACGCCGCAAGAAAAAAAATTCACGTACGCTTAGGTCAGGGGAGCGCACTAGCTATGCAATATCCCCGAAACGCGAGACCACTCGGCCACGAATTTTACTTTTCAAAAAGTCCATCACCTCATTGGCTGTGTGGGCAGTTGCCCCATCCTGCTGGAACCACATTCTACTGCTCACTAAGGATTTTCTCTGAAGTTCAGAGATCAGGAAGTTTTGTAAAATCAGCAGATAACGTTACCAATTGACCGTAACAGTTTGACCACGTCAAATAAATCATTTGCTCTGAAAATGCTTTTCGCTTTGCATAGTCATTGGGCTTTAACTACTGACTATTTTGTATGGATGGAAATGCAGATCGAACGGCAAAATTCGTCATATACAAAGCAGCGTTTTGTTTACGGGTCGGTCGCCGAGGATTGGCTTCCATAGATTCTCTTACTCTATCGATATTCTCTGTCGTCCAGGCTGACCTTGTACGGCCTGTCGACTTCCGTTTCAACGCTCAACCGGTAGCTCTGAAGTTACTCACCCACAGCATAGTTGTGTTGCGTGTCGAGTACTTTTCCTCATGGACCTAAATTAAAAGGCGTACGGAAGTGCCACTGCACAATAACACAGGAATCGCCACTCTTAAGAAAACGCCTCGACAACGAACGCACGATGCTCAACCGCCCACTGTTCCATGGCCACTACGAATGTCTACGTGTACGTTCTGAAAAGCTCCTGCCCCCCCCCCCCCCCTCCGACCACCACCAACTAAACCGTCAGATCATTTTGCCGCAGCCTGTCTTTTCCTGAGGGGTAAAAACAAAAGACCTACCAATCACCGTGTCATCTTCAGCCGGAAGGAGCCACTGGATGCCGACATGGAGGGACACGTGGTCAGCACACCGCTCTACCGGCCGTTGACAGTTTTTGTGACCGGAGCCGCTCCTCATAAGCAAGCAGTCCCTAAAGGGCTGCGTGCATCCCGCTTTAAGCCCAGTTTTCTTCGCATTGTGGATCAATCGATAATTCCCATGTGAAACTTGCATTAGGGTGTCACGGAGAACCACAACATTGGCAGCAAATTCCAGGATTGTGTCTACTCCCACCATCTCCTTTTCTCTGATTCCGCTTCATTCAAATTACAGATTGTTGATGGAGACCGCAATAAGCTATAAATAGTTTTAAAATAGCTTAATTTTATACAATAACATACAAAAACGTAATCAGTACCGTATTTTACAGACTATAAGACACACCTTAATTTTTAAGCAATTTAAAAAAAAACAATTTTTTTCTATTTTTTATTATTGGAGTGCAAATCCAAATTAAAAACAAAAATCATTTGTTTATAAAACCGAACTGAACGTTAAAATCCCTGAAAATTGTCATTCGAACTTTATTCTTCTTCTTTTTCTTCTTCTTCGTCTTCCTCTTCGTCGTCATCTTTGTCCTCATCA
Source organism: Schistocerca gregaria (assembly GCF_023897955.1). Lineage (NCBI taxonomy): Eukaryota > Metazoa > Arthropoda > Insecta > Orthoptera > Acrididae > Schistocerca > Schistocerca gregaria. Next base: position 206,551,054 of record NC_064926.1, read on the forward strand.
TATACGGGGTGTAAATTTTTAAGTTGACAAACCAGAATAACTCGAAAAATAAGCTTCACACGAAAAAATGTGTAGAATCCAAAGCTGATTATTTGCAAGGGGGACATCTGCTGGTGCTAAAATTAACCCGCCACCCCAGCCCCCTGGAGATGGGGAGGGAGGCAACTTTAAAATTTCAAATGGGAACCCCCATTTTTTATTGCAGAATTAGATTCTACATAAAAAACTACGTACATTTTGTCTTAAACATTTGGTTTGATTCTTGGTAGTTGGCGCTGTAATTCAAGAAAATCCATGTTCTTATTTTTGCTTGGAAAATGATTACGGATAAATAAAAAATACTTATTTACTTCGTAAATTTTGATTCACTAAAACTAAAACTCTTCCTCTGTCCTCATAGGGAGAGACTTGAGCGAGATGAATCACAGTTTTGCAAATGTTGACCCAAATATTAATTTTTTCCGCAGATTCGTTTAAGTTTTGTTTGTTTCGTGGTCATGAGGCCACACAACTTTTAATTGTCAAAAAAATCATCTGACAAGCTAACTAACTAACCAAACATCCTAATTACTAACGAGTGAACTCATTATATTACAGTGTAACCAAAGTAAAAGCCTAAGTGAAGAAAAGACTACCCACTCGCTAACTAAAGATGAACGTATTCCCCTTTCATATTTTCTTCAATTACAGTACCAACTACCAAAATCAAAAGAAATGTTTGAGACAAAATGTACGTAGTTTTATATGTAGACTGTGATTCTGCAATAAAAATGGGGGTTCCCATTTGAAATTTTTAAGTTGCCTCCCGCCCCACCCCCAGGGGGCTGGGGTGGCTGGCTAATTTTAGCACAAACAGATGTCCTCCTCGAAAATAATCAACTTTCGATTCTATACATTTTTTTTCGAGTTATTCTGGTTTGGCAACTCAAAATTTACACCCTGTGTGACATGGTCTTCACTGCCATCGAGAGCGTTTCTTATGCCGCACTTCTTGAAAGATTTAACAATAATGTCTTCTCTCACTCTAGACCACACTTATTTGATTGCAGCCCGTATGAAAGCTCCCTTCGGTGTGACTTCTTTTTGGATTTTATCCATCAACCATTTGTTCCATTCCTCTCTCATATGCACTTTACATGGTTTACTTATCGAGCCATCAAGAGGTTGCAATTGTGAAAGAAGTGCTCCCAGAATGACAGCAAGCTCTGTGTTTCCCTGTCTCAATTTCTCTTTCACAGAATTTTTCAAATAACTACTAAACTGATCTATCACAAGAAGAACAATCTTCTGAAATAAAGCGCCTTTCCATCCCTCCCTCACTTGTTAATCCATAATTTCATACCAGCCGCTTCCGTCCAACCCTTATCATGTACTTGAACAACAACATTTGGCGGTGTTTCAGAACGTTTGGCATCGTTTTGCGCTTGATAATTATCACTGGATTAAGATTAGTACCGGCAGCACAACGCGAAAGGACAGCAGTGTAGTGCATCTTTTCATGTCTACTTGTTTTTATAGTTACAGTTTCAGAACCTTTTATGGCAACAGTTCTGTTACTCGGCACATCAGACGTAAGATGAGTTTCGTCCACATTCGCTATTTGGCTTACTTCCACACTGATTTTATATCGATGCTGAATAATAAAGCGATGGAAGAATAATACCTTCTCTTCACCCTCTTGGGCCATTTTCTGAGATATTTTGGTTTTGGTTCGCACGCTAAGTCCATGACGCTTCATAAACCTACAGCACCGTGCAACTCCCTCCTTACAATTCTGTTAAGTTCCTCTGGAGCGCTAGCTTACGAACGTGTATTTGAATGATTTTTGTAGTAATCCTAATGCCATTTTGACGGTGTCTTTGAATCCGTTTCAATACATCATATTATAGTTTTGGCCATTTTGCCTTCAGTCCTGACTATTTGCACATTTAGTCTTCCTCGTTGATTTCAGTTCTTCTTTACTAGCCCGCCAATCGTAAACAGTTTTCACTACTTATGGAGGGCCGAAATGCCGCTAATCTGCTCTGTTTCCATATTCTTTGGCATATGCTTTTCTTCTTTATTGTTATTTTCACACCGTTACATGAAAGGTAGGCCGGCAGCTGCCTGTCTATGCCGTTCTTCGGCCACAGATATCACAGACAGTATAAGAGAGACATAAAAACAAAACAAATATGCTGGATAAAAAACGGTAGACAGACAAAATACATGTATTTCACAGGCTTATTGTCCGAATAAAAAACGTTCAGCACTGGTACACAAACGGAGAAGACAGAAAATAGACACGTGAACAATGGTGCACAAACGGTGAGACATTTAAGCACTAACACGAAGACACACACAAACACTGGCGCTGATCTCTGGTGCACGAAGAATCACTGTTCACGCACAAAGCCGGGGACCTGCCGAGGGAAAGAGGTGTGGGTAGGAGGGAGAGGGAGAGGTTGTTGATGCCAGTGGCAGAGGAGAAGGGAGGGGCAGGGGAGAAGGCATGAGGAGTAGTGGAAACCTGGGGGGGGGGGGAGAGGAGGGAGGGAGGAAGAGAGGAGGGGGAGAGGGGAGAGAGGGTGCCCTGGGGGAAAAACACAGGGGGAAGAAGGGGAGGATCAAAGTTCGTAGGAGGGGTAGATGGAGCGGATGAGGGCATCATCAGAGAGGGGGAGTTGACGGGAGCCACCTTGGGCAAGGGTATGGAGTGTGGGGAGATGAAGAGTGGGTGGGATGTGGGAGTACAGGCGTGGCAGCATGCGGGGGTGGGAAAGGATGGGAGAGACAAGTGGGTGAGGAGGATCAAGTTTGCATGGGAAATGTAGAGGATCTGTATCCATTCGAGTCAGAGGAGGAAGTGTGGGAACGGAATTAGGTCATACAGGATCCGCGTGGGGGAGGGGAGGCTGATGCAATAGGCGAGGCAGAGCGCATGGCGTTCCAGGATTTGAAGGGATCTGTAGAAGGTAGGAGGGGCGAAGATCCAGGCAGGACAGGCATAGCAGAAGATATGGCGGATGAGGGATTTATAGCTGTGGAGGATGGTGAAGGGGTCCAGACCTCATGTGCGGCCAGAAAGGAGCTTGAGGAGGCGGAGTCGGGAGCATGCCTTGGCTTGGATTGTCTGGAGATGGGGGGTCCAGGAGAGGCGACTGTCAAGGGTGACGCCGAGAAAGTTGATAGGACAGCCGTAGATGGTGACCGCATGTGCTATTACTCTCACTTTATAGCCCACATCATGTGAAATACCTCTTTTTTTTCAATGTGGAACTAGCCCCCAAGAAAAATATTGCGCTGTTACCGAGAGCACAAATCATTTTCAAGGTTCACTGGCACCGTAGACTGCAATGACGCATCATATGTTAGGCACTGTTCTGGATTTGTAATGGCGGGGTTGGAGGGAGACAGTGTTAACAAGGTTGTGAATACCTGCAACCCATGTTCGTCACATCGTTGCACTGCTGCTGCCAGTTGAATACAATGTCGCCAGATAGAGATAGGTCGAATATGTGGTCATTTTTAAGACTAGCGGGAATTTTAAATCAAGCACTGGACATTATAATATCAGTTTCGAGTGTAAAACGCACCTGAATTTATGAGGCAACTTTCCGAAGAAATAAGTGCATCTTAAAGTCCTTAAAATACGGTGCATTAGCAACTCAAGCCTGTTTCGCTCTTTGTGAAAGTTTCAATTTAAATTTAGTTCTTAAAAACTCCCCAAATGATAATCAAGGAGCCCTGTTTTTTGGAAACAGTTAAATTGTACAATGTTTTTGGATAGATCATGCACCATCAGCAGGAGTTAAAACACTAAAGCCTCTAAATACCACCGTTTTCAGCTGGAAGGTAACGGTATACTCAAATAAACGGTCGTTGAGGTTCTTAAGGCTCTGTCAAACGTAATTCTTACAAGTCAGATATCTAATGAACAAACTACAGCAATAAGTCTTAGAAATAAAATACAGTCCTACAGCTTTGTTGCCGTTTCAGTGATTCGTTGTTAAAGTAGTAGTAAAATTATGAGAGTAACTGATTGACTTTGATTCCACGATGCTACTCCAGGCGGGTGTAAAATGAATGTGCGCAACGGAAACACTGAACACGAAAATGAAGATTTGGCGCTGTTTGACTACCCCCTGAGGCAAATCTTAGGATCTGTTAATGATGATTATCTCCTCCTTGCTCTTTAACATATAAATCACAACCTAAACATAAATGAATGATTAAGGGAACTAGTAACTACCAAATGATAAATGCTGTTTCTGCTTATACATTTATTGTAGATTAAAACGCCTTTATATTACAAATGTTTATATATCAATGTCCAATTGACATAAAGAGATACAAATGAATCACCTAACTAATACGATTGATCAGTTGCCCAAATCTGCCCCTTTTTATGACTACGTGATCTAAAATAAATATCGCGAGACGACTGACATCACCTACGTACCAAACACTAGAAGACACTACTTTCAAAGATCATCCACAATGATGTGCAACATCAGTGGAAATAAAATTTACGTCAACACAGCTCTTTAGCTTTATAGTCCTAATAAGCCGAAGCAATTAGCAATATCACCGTATGTACTGATCCGATGCGTCGGAGTGATGGTTCTCACACACGTCTGCGACGATGGAAGGACACCAGACACAAAATAAAACCCTTCCAAACACTAGGACGTCAGAAGGCGGTCCTCTGACTATAATAATCTAATACTGTCTTTCTTCTTCTCTCTGTGTTCTACAGACAAGAAACGCGGACTCCCAGCCACAAGGACGGAATTCAGTTAACGTCTCTACGTGAGTACAGACAGAAGAAGTGCTCTCAATCACTGAATGCTGCGCTCTCAACGACTCCCTACCCGGAGGCGAAGTCCAGAATCGTATAAGTTCGCAATAGTACGATGGCTAACCGTTCTAACTATAAAATCTCCTGAGAGCAAAGACAGCAAGTCCGTCTGTACCAACAAAAGCTGATACTGAGCGACCGTCAAACCCGGGCGCTCAAAACGGAAGACCTCTTTTCTCCACAGCTTGCTTCCCAGCAAAGCTCTGCTCCCCTCCCACGTAACTCAGAAGGCGAATCATATTCTCGAAACCACGGAATATTCTTTCTCTCGGCAGATTCTTCCGAACGCCGACCAACCATATTTTAGTCTTTTGTCGTCCAGCGCGGAAAATTTGCGAGCAAATACCTATACTCATACAATGGTACGCTGCTCAGAGTAAAATCCTCAGAAATAACCCAGCCTACGTGATTTCCGAGGTAATGCATCCTCGTTCCTCTCTGCTGCGTCCAAGATTTTCAGAGTTTCCGAAGTATTATACGGTTATCCTTCCGGCCCCCGCTACAAAACCGGCCGGCCGCCACTGTTTTATGCTTCCGCTCTCAGATGCCCAGACCGTCAGTCTTGGCACTTCCTGTGTGAAGCAGGACCAACACACATGTGCGGGCTTTTCCACCCAAGGCTTAAGTTACGCCTGCCATTACATTTCCACTGGTGTTCCAACCTCTGCTAGTATAGGCAATCATTCATTACGCCGTTTCGATAAGGAAGACACTCCGTCATCTTTCATGCAATAAGCCTTAACAGTTATTTACAAGGTGTACGTGACAATGTCAGTCTTCTTTAAATATTCATATATACGATGTACAAACTATTAAATGATACCTAATTCCGGTTGTAAATCACGGCGAACTATGTAGATGAGTGCTTGCAAGGTCCGAAATTATAGCCACCTTACATAATACCTTTTGTCACCCAATGATGTACACCATTTATTTATAAACAAATACACTGCTTCAGTGAATGAAGGAATGTACTGACGTGTAGAGAGTATTCGTATCTACAGCCTGACGAAGATCTTAAAAAGCATTTAAATGTACAATGACATTTAATGCTCATATTTCTTCTCTGTTGCCAACACACGTGATGTTGATAAAAACTTCATTCAAATTAACGGTTGTTGAGGAGCACCAAAACAAGCCATAAATAGATTTATCTTGCAGTTACATATTGGATTTGGCATGCTCTACACTTGTGAAAGGTGTTCAAGGGCTGTAAAATAAAATCGCCAGCGGAAAAAACTAACCTGCAAAATATTGTTTGCTTTAGGCTTAACAGAGGTCTGAAAGCACCAAGGTTGCTCGGAACACTTGCACTGTTTGTGGAGCGACTGATTTTAAGCAAAACACATCAGCAAATGATTTTGCTGTTTCACGAAAGTTCGTTCGTTCTGTCATGACTCATTTTCTACATTCAGGAAGTCTCGATAATAGACGTATGTGACGAACCGCGACCATTTAACCGTAGTACCTCATTTGCATTCAATAGACATGGTTCAGAGGTCGGGTGTAGGAGTATAACAGGCCCTAATTGAAACCAACAAAAATCGAAGGAGTGACTTATTGCATTTTAGCTCGAACGTCATTTCGCTCATTGAGAATTCCTATGCAGTGTTATTACTGGTGTCTATTAATGACGTCTTTTTGTTAACTTCTTAAGAGGAAACTGATGACTGAGCCATAAGAAAAGACAGCTAAGAACTATAATTCAGCTTACCACGTTAATCTTACGACGGAAGTATATTTTAATGAAACAGATGGTACCGTGACACGAGCGTGGCTGTAACAGCGTGTACGAATAATATATTCCTGTTTCTCGATTTCGAAACGGTTTGTGTTTATTTTCTGTCCTATGTCAAACTGAAACAATATGAAAATTTGGTGTTTCATAGTTACAATTTATATATGGATTTTTGATTTGACTGCCTATAGCTCTGTCACAAAACGGCTAAAAAGTCTGGCATCCAGCGAGACTGGAACCGTGACCTTAAAACAGCCCTCCTTTCGGAAGCAAACGCGTTACCCCGGCGTCACTTAAGCGCTTCTGGGGGTGTTTCTTCCTTACTCGGATAGTGGAATGACCTCTCCGGACTCAAATAATACGCCGATGTCACACCTTTAAAGAAAATAACTGGTTATTTATTAAAACTCATAAGGAAATATCAAGTGGATTTGTCAGCGTTTTTTTGTGTCATCGAAGAAGTAACTCGGCAGTCACTCCGTTTTCAAATATATTCTACGTTGTTGCTGTAATGATTGTGTTATTAATAAATTACTACGTCTAAAATGATTAGTTTTGAATAATTTTGCATGACATATACTATTTGAAGACATTCTGTTCGATTAAACTGGAAAGAATTACACGGGTAGGATGTGAACCTGTACCCTAGGGTAGCTCCTAGCGTTGTCCAAGGTACGCCTGATCGTACTGTACTGCCATGGATACGAAAATATAATAATAATAACAATAATAATTTTAACTTTTGTGTATCGGATATTACATTCTGTCGTATAACATTACCTTAGCGGTGAGAGATCCTCCAACGTAAAGAGTAAGGATCTGTGCGTAAGAATAATTACAATCCTAGTTGTCACAGCATTAAGAAACTAATTTTTGTCGTCTGTGAATATTTTCCTCGAAACTACGCTGAACGTTCTAGAATGAAAGCATAAAAACATCAACAGAGCTTACATAATAGCGAAATGGGAAAATGCGATGTGATGATGCATATTGCTTTGTACTACACGATTTAAATTCATTGATATTTGCGACAACTGTTATTCAGCTTTGCAGTGGTCCGTTTACCTTGTAATGTCTTCCGCAGTTTTGTTACGTAAATGACTGGAATATTCGAAACAGTTCCTGTACAGACAGAATGTAGATTCAGGATTCAGTGGGATGACTGTACCCAGAGAGAGATACAAGGAAACGTAAGAAGAGCTTTAAAGCCAAGTTTTAAAATAGCCCTAGCAGGTCGCGCCTGCGGGTTGCTGAACGGCTACCCGCCACACGTCAGAAATCCATTACCGCTTCTCTCCAGGGCTGACCGTGTCCTGTCCCCAGTGAAAGGCTGCTGTCCCCTTAAGGGTGGCCTGCCATCAATTCGTCCCCTTCCTTCTGTAGACGCAACCAAAGCATACCTCGTACTGCTGTCACTTCTCTTTACAAATGGACTCACGAGACAGCGAACATTCAAAGATTGAGGCTGCTTATCAGAATACCAGTAAAGCCCCTATTCTTTAAAGAGCCTAATTCCCATGTATAAAACAGCTTCAAACGTTTCATTCCTTTACAAAGAAGTTAATATGTGAAATACTTGCCTTAAATTATGTAAACGAGAAAAAATTTTGGAATGGTTTGAAATCATGCTTACAGTTTGTCGGAAATCGTTAAGTTCTCTCGTTACGAAACAGTAGAAGAATGTCGTCTGCGAATTTGCGCTCCATTTTAAGCAAAGCTGTTTTTCCATGCACCTAAATGTTTACGTCGTCATATCTCTTAAACTACGCGCCGTACAATGATATAATTCTGCAGGTACATCGATTGATATATGTAGATACTGATTACAAAGTGTGCCGCGCATAGAGTTAATAGTAAAGAAGTAATAAATTAAAAACTCATTCCTAATGTTGAAGTTTTACTGCACGTCATTTTAATCAAAACATTGTTTTTCAGGAATCCAAATGCTTATGACGTGTTATATCTCGAACTATATGTCATACAATGATACAATTTTGTACGTAGATTCAGTGATATGTGTAGGTACTGCCTGCAAAGTGTGTTGCTAATAGAACTAGTAGTAAATAAGTAATACATTAAAACTGCGTGCCTGACGCTCACGTTTAACTGCATGAATAGCGAAAGTGTAAGAAGTGATAAATTCTTTTTCCTTTCATCATTTTGTGGCGGATGTCAGCGAGAAAACGTTTCGCCACCAGACTGTAATATTAACTGAAATCAGCTAGCTCGTAAGCTTCATCAAAAAAGTAGACTGTATATGCACGATTGTAGCTGTGGATTTATTCCGTCGGCCTCAAGAGGTCGACTTACGACATTTCCAGCGTAGAGTATACTCGACTATAAAGCAAGCTTACTAATTTAAATCCGTTGTGAATTAAATCAATAAATAGTGCTGCCGTAGCTGTATTCATTCTACATCTACACCTACATACATACTCCGCTAGCCACCAAGGTCTGTGTGTGGCGAAGGGCACAAGTCAATTCAAGTCATATTCCCCCCCCCCCCCCCCCCCCTTCCTCTCTGTTCCACTCGCGGATGAAAAAAAAGACTGTCTGAACGCCACTGTACGAGCTCTAATTTCCCTTATCACTGTTGGTGTTCATTGCACGATTTGAATGTTTGTGGTAATAATATATGCTCTACATCCTCGGTGAAGATCGGATTTCGGAATTTAGTGAGTAGCCCCTTCCGCGTAGCGCGCCGTCTATCTGCAAGTGTGTCCCACTACAAACTTCCTACGAGATCTGTAACTTTCTCGCGATGGCTAAATATACCAGTTACGAATCTTGCCGCTCTTCTTTGGACCTTCTCAGTCTCTTGAATCAGACCCAATTGGTAAGGCTCTCATACAGACGAACAATACTCTGAGACTGGAGGAACTAACGTATTGTAAGCTATTTCCTTTGTTGAAGGACTGCATCGATTGAGGATTCTACCAATAAACCGCAATCTAGAGTTTGCCTTACCCGTTACTTGTGTAATCTGATCATTCCATTTGAGATCATTTCAAATAGTCACACCCAGATACTTGACGGATGTTACCGCTTCCAAGGATTGGGCAATTATTATGTACTCGTACATTAATGGGGTTTTTCGCCTTATTGTACTCAGTAGGTTACACTTACTAATATTGAGAGATAACTGCCAGTCATTACACCACGCATTAATTTTCTGCAAATCCTCATTGATTTGTTCACAACTTTCGTGTGATACTACTTTCCTGTAGACTACAGCATCATCGGCAAACAGTCTAATGCCGCAATCAGTACCGTCAACCAGATCGTTTATGTAAATCGTAAAACGCAGCGGACCTATTGCGCTGCCCTGGGGCACACCTGTAGTTACGCTTGTATCTGTTGAAGTCACCCCGTTCAGGACGACATACTGCTCCCTGTCTGTTAGAAAACTTTCTATCCAACCTCATTTGTCATCGGATAGACCGTAAGCGCCCACTTTTTGGAGCAAGCGACAGTGCGGAACTGAGTCAAACGCCTTTCGAAAGTCGAGGAATATGGCATCAACCTGGAAACCGGTATATAGAGCCTGTTGTATATCATGCACAAAGAGGGCCAGCTGTGTCTCACATGACCACTGTTTCCTAAAACCGTGCTGGTTTCTGCAGATGAGCTTCTCAGCGTCTACGAAAGGTCTACCTCATTGAGGTAGCAATAAAATTAATACGATCATTTTTTTCAATGAGGACAAATTGCAGGGACGATCCGTAAGATGATGACACAGAATGGGGGTGGGGGCTCTGGGCACTATGGGACTCAACTTCTGAGGCCATCAGTCCCCTATAACTTAGAACTACTTAAACTTAACTAACCTAAGGACATCACACACATCCATGCCCGAGGCAGGATTCGAACCTGCGACCGTAGCGGTCGCGCGGTTTCAGACTGAAGCGCCTAGAACCGCTCGGCCACAACGGCCGGCTGATGATGCAGAAAAAAGGTCATGTGGACATATGGCGGAAAATACAGGGTCGTCTGTGCTACACAGTATTTTTTTAATCTATTGCGCCTATACAGTACAGTGCAGGGCATGCTGTGATGAGACCACCGTCTGTTCGAAGTGACACCCAAGTACCTCTACGCAGGTACCAGCGGAGGTTCGAATCCTCCCTCGAGCATGGGTGTGTGTGTTTGTCCTTAGGATAATTTAGGTTAAGTAGTGTGTAAGCTTAGGAACTGATGATGTTAGCAGTTAAGTCCCATAAGATTTCACACACACACACCTCTGCGCATGCGCTAACACCATGCAGCAGCGACTGACTCACAAGTTAAAATGTCCCATCCTGCAAGTGAACTGCATGGGAGGCAGCATAAATGCGTTCCAGTGTCTGCATGTGCTGGATGGGCTCTGCATGCACGACTTCTTTCAGGTGACCAGTGCAGTTCGCTGCAGCCTGCCTATTGTCGTTTGCCTGTCCGTAGGTAAAAATCATGTCGCCTCTCTCTTGTTTTTATACTAGACAGTCGCCTCTCAGAGCTACACAATATGTCACACGTCCACATCGGAGTCTGTCTCTGGTAACAGCAGTAAAGCGGATGCCCGTTAGTACCAATGTATGACCCTACCACTGTCATAGACAACATTGCAACCTTCTTGAGTTGGAAGGAAAACATTTCTGCAGACAAAAAAATTTATGCTTTCTTGGTGTGTTGTTTGCTTTCAATCACTGAATCCTACATTGTCAAATATCTTTTATCTCCACTTTCAAGTGAATGTACCTCTAGTGGGATGCATTTCCCGGTGTATGTCCATATTTTTTCTTTATTGTTATTTCATCCCTCTCACCTAATAAGGGTGGGGATGGGCTGCCGGTGATACAATTCTTCGCTCTTCAGCCAAGGGAATTAAAAAATTTGTGATGAGAATATACAAACAAAATCTGGAGTTGTTTCCCACTTTAAATTAAAAATCAGAAACAGATAATTAATAAACGAAAATATTTACATTTTAAAACACATCGCAGGAAGATGAAATTCTTCTGATAAAAACAATCACTGCCCATTCATTTAAAACCGAAGGACCTGCACGAGTGTGAAAAGTATCACCGGAGGAGAGAGTATTTTCCATAGAGTTAAGGGGTGTGGGTAGAAAGGTAGGGGTCTGTTCGGTAGGAAAAACTATGGAGATGAGAGGTAAGAGTTGACGGGGATGGTGGGAACTACCGTCGAAAGGAGTAGGGTGGATGGAGAAGGAAAGGAGAGGGGGAGGGGAGTCCTAATGTGGTGTGGGACAGACGGAGAAGAGTTAAAGTTGGTAGGAGGGATAAATATTGGGGCGGATCTCATTGTCTGGGAGAGGGAGAAGTGACCGACGGGCACGTAACCCACCCGTAATAAACGGCGACGAACTGTCACCCCTGATAGTGTACGATGTGTTACACTTTTCCGCCAGAGCGGAGGAGGACATAGATCTGTCCTAAAACACCATTCGGATCAGATGTCGATCTTCTCGGGAGGTGGTCTGGGTTGTGCGACCTGAGCCATGTCGTTGTGTTCTACAGCCTTCCGTGAGCCATTCTGCACACATCCGTTGCACTGCCGAAGGACTTCGTCCCACACGAGCAACAATTTCCCGGATTGATGCGTCACATTCTTTCATGCTAACAACGCGTCCTCTTTCGAAGTCACTTCTTTGACGGTACGGTTCTCGCATGAATCTACGAGGCTTCCTAACGTCTGCTCAAGTCACACTAGTCCATTACCTTTGGTTTATAGCAATAACGAGAGCCGCAGGCACATTTTACCGGTAGGTGGCGTTGCGCCACGATATCGATGTTACTTTGAACCCGCTGGCCGACATGGTTCAAATGCTAATCACTTCTGCAGAACATACTACTGTACAAGTCCTGTTAATATGAACGTTCTATCTCTGGTCGTTCAAGATGTTATGTTTTTCCTGAACATGAGTGTAGATTACTGAGGATGTTCGGTTTAGTAGGTAAACAACGATGGAAGACAGAAGCAAGTTAACAGTTAAATAAAAAAAATCGTATATTTCGCGCATGAAAAGAAGTAACAAATGTGACAAACAGAAGCAGGAGTTAGAGACAACAGAAACTCGTGAAGTAATGTGGTGGTGATACTAGAGCAGTTTAGTTGGGGCGTTGGAAAAAAATATTGTCGTGTAGCAACGTATACGGTTATGAAGCAGTCACGAAATGAAAACGGACCTCAAGTTTATAACGTCAGTGTCTCTCTGGAAATTTAATTAGAAAAGTAAGGGGCCGTCAGGGATCAGTTACAACAGCCACTTCCCACAACGACTCGGTACACGTACTGGGTACTGGTTGGGTTCCTTTGTGGAATATCAAAGGAACAGCGCAGGCACACGTTGGCGAGCGCTTTCTAAAAGAGACCGCGCTATAACATCGCGTCTGGAACGCGTCCTGCCCTGTGGAATGCGAAAAGGGACGAGTTGAGCGACTGCCGGCGTGGGCACAGAGAGCTGTTATTGTTCCGTTTCACGGTACTGGAATCACCGACTCCTCTTTCCGCCGACGAGATTCCGCGAAACTCGTTGTGTGCGATCGCTGTTAGTCCGCTATTGTCCACTGCTGCTTCCTCGCACAGTAACCGATACGAACTGAATTGCTGGCCTTATGAACAGCTAACAAAGACAAGCTGCGCTACGGAAACCATAAACGCGGAAAGCTGTGGTGCTGCTTTCTACAAACGTATCTGCAAAATTACTCAGACCTATGAAGTCTGTTTACGAGACAACAGGAGAACTGTTTTACAGCATTTGATAACGTTTGCGTACTGCTTGAAATGTGTACTGGAACTTAGCCTTTGAGAAAAAAACAGCTGAGGACAGTTTTCTTGAAACAGAGCGTTATTCCAAAACTTCCTGCACGAGCGGTGGACCTCGACGCGGTGGAGCGAGTGTGCCTCGGAGAGGTCAGGCAAACACCTGCTTCCTCAAAAGCGACAGTAGCGTTTTCTTCCAGAGTTACGGGGGCAGCCGTCTGGATAATTAAATGACCTGGCCTTGTAGCATTAACAAACATGGCCCAGCTGTGTTAATACTGCGGAAGACTGAAAGCAAGGGGAAACCGTATCCGTTTTCCCATAGACGTGAAGCTCTGTTATACCGGGTGTTTATGATTACAAAATGGTTCAAATGGCTCTGAGCACTATGGGACTTAACATTTGAGATCATCAATCCCCTAGAACTTAGAACTATTTAAACCTAAATAACCTAAGCACATCACACACATCCATGCCCGAGGCAGGATTCGAACCTGCGACCGTAGCAGTCGCGCGGTTCCGGAATGAAGCACCTAGAACCGCTCGGCCACCACCGCCGGCTTTATAATTACACTTTCCTTATTTAACACGTTATAACACGTAAGCATATTACCTTACGAGTGTCAAATTTGGTAGCATTAATGTCAAGAACAAGGGGAAGAGAAATAATGCATAATGAAATTCAGTTGAATCACTTTTAATGTGTTGCTACGGTACATCTTACCATTAGACACCGGTACCATTACTGCCACAAAAGGAGCTCAATATGGTGCCCATCAGTGTCCAGAAGTGTCTGAAAGCGCAGTATTGCATTATGCACAGCAGAACGAAGCATGACCGTAGCTATATTGGCTACCTTTCTTGATATGTTGCGCTTCAGATCAGTAGATGTGTGAATGTTCCCCTGGTAAACCCTGTCCTCCAGGTAGCCCCACAACCAGAAATCACAGGGAGATCAGGTATCGTGCCGGCCAAGCATTTAGAAACGATCGGCTGATAATTCGATCATATCCGAATGTGTTTCGGAGAAGCAGGTGAACTTCACGAGCGATATGCGGTGGGACCCCATCTTGCGAGAAAACTGTTGAGTTCAGTGCGTCTCTCTCCTGCAGGGTTTGTACGACATGCAGTAACGCTGGCCGGTTACACTGCACGTCTCTGGTCCTTGAGCGCCAACCTGTTCAAAAAAGAATGGGCCAATGATGAACATAGCCGTGAAGCCACGCCATACGGGGACACGTTCCCCATACAGAGGAACTTCATGCACAGTGGCTGGAGGTGCAGATCCCCACACTTGCCAATTCTGTGTGTTCACCTCACCCGTCAAAAATGAACTTCATCTCTCCACAGTATGGTCCAGCACTACCCTCGTCAACATTAATCCTTTCGAGAAAGGGGGAGAGCGAAGTCAACACGTTGCTGTGCGCTCTGTGGTGCAAGCTGCTGTACGATATTGTTCTTGTACAGATACTATCTGAGAATGGTTCGAAGCTCCTTCCATACAGTGGACCATGGGATTTCCAACTGTCGTGACACAGCACGCGCGTTGTCTGACGATCGGGAATTGTGCGCAGCGTTGTCTGCCATAGCGACAAAGATTTCATCAACCGTCTCTGGTGAGACCGATCGTCGGCCATTCCCCGCAGCAGCGCCCAGTTCTCCAGTTGATTCGAACTTCATCATGCTCCGCCCAGCAGGTGGACAAAGAGGACCCTTCCGTAATGCTTTCAGCCGACAATATTCTCGAAGTGCAGCTGCAGCATTACTGGGTTACTGTTGTTTTGATAATACAGCTTCACCAATAATGCCCTGCTACTTTTGTCCTGCACTGCGGCAGGTCACTTAGACTGATCACGACAACTGTGTGCATAGTTGGAACTGGACGGTGGCGCTGTGACGCATGGAAATCATGCACCCCATACACTGGACGTTAATGCTACCAAGTTTAGTACTCGCACGGTAATTAGTTTCCGTGTTACAAAGTGTTCAGTAGGGAAAGTTCAGTTGCAGCCACTCGGTACGTTGAGTTGGAGAACAAATGGGTAAAGCGGATAACTAATGAAGGGATGCTGTTTTTGTTGCCGGCCGGAGTGGCCGAGCGGTTCTAGGCGCTACAGTCTGGAACCGCGCGACCGCTACGGTCGCAGGTTCGAATCCTGCCTCGAGCTCGGATGTGTGTGATGTCGTTAGGTTAGTTAGGTTTAACTAGTTCTGAGTTCTAGGGGACTGATGACCACAGATGTTAACCCCATAGTGCTCAGAGCCATTTTCTCCGCTGCGCCCGCACGGGGAGGCCGTCGGCTGCTAGTATAGCTGGCCACGCGGAACAAAAGTGAGTCTTTTCTGGTCGCCAGGCGTCGTGCTGTCATCAGTCTTCGGGCTTCCGCGTCGCGTTAGAGATGGTAAGCTGGAGGGACGTTATCACTGGAGTGTATGTATGTATCGTGGTAAGCCCGCCCGGTTAGCCGTTCGGTCTAACGCACGGCTTTCCGGGCGGGAAGGTGCGCCTGGCCCCCAGCGGACTTGTGCCGAGGCCCGGTGAGCCGGCCAGTCTGTGGATGATTTTTATTCGGTTCTCCATCTGCCTCGGCGATTGCGGGCTGGTCCCCCTTATTCCGCCTCAGCTACTCTATGTCGGCGATTGCTGCGCCAACAAGTTCTCCACGCACGCGTACACCACGATTACTCTACCACGCTAACATAGGGGTTACACTCGTCTGGTGGGAGACGTTTCCTGGGGGTCCTCGGGGGCCGAACATCACAATAACCCTGAAGAAGTCGTTCGGTGTGGGGCGGCGGAGGGGTGAAGTGTACTGCGGTAGTCGTCGTGGGGTTGCGGAACACTTCGGCGGGGACGGTGTCTCTCCATCGTTTCTAGGCCCCGGATGACATACAATACAATACATACAATTTATCGTGGTATGACTAAAGTTATGTAAACTAATTAGACCGTGTTCGAATATTGATCAACTGTTCACTCTAAGAACGTCACAACCCTCTGCAACCCGTCCTGGACCAGAAACCTTTATAAATATTTTCTTTCCGATTCGTGATAGAGTTCACCATGAACGTAAATCCTCATGTCTGAAAATTGCAAAAAATATAAATTATAGTTACATTTAATAATTTGCGTTGATATCGGACATATATACAGGTTTGGCACTTAGAGATACAGGATTATGGATTTTGGTACAGTATGTATCTATCAACTGATATAAAACTAACTATATTTACCTTTTTTAAAAAATCGAAATGACCCATCAATTTTAAACATTTTTGGCTCAAACCTGTTTTGTGACTGCACGTATGGATCTGAAATAATATTGATTTTTTTGTTTCAAAACTAAAAAATCAAGAAGTATGAAAAAATTTTGTTTAGCAAATTGATTTTACCCACCGAATTTAGCACGTCAAGATATGCCATGAAGCAAATTCTCAGCCCACTTCGTATTTTTTTACGACCGGGTTGAAATTTCGCCGATACCTCCACTTAATGCTGATGTCACCTCCAGCATTCTGCTTCACAGAGCGATCTACCTGAAATTCTGTTTATTACACAAGTCATCGACACTTCTCTGTGGCTTTCATACAGCATTTAATAACCGGCATTTCCGTTCACAGCTATGAACGTTGAGCCGTTGCTCTCCTGGCCCCTGCAAGTGTTTCATTCGAACATTATGTTTCTTAATCATGTCTTTCGAACTGTTTATTTCTCAGCGATCCCTTGGTCCTCATAGTTCCACCTGCTTCTGTGGCAATTTTGATCCTGGCATTAGACCGTCTGTAACCTTCGAACGTTATTTCATGCGTCGAACTATCCTACACTGCATTAGCAACGGCGCCGTTATTTGTGACCATCCTACAGAAAACGTCCACTCACCTAGTGATAAATTTCTTCTTCTGCAATTCGGTCTCTTTCTGTTAAAAACGAATGATGTTTCTCTATTCGAAAAATGGTAGAGAACCAACAGCCTTATACGAATCCAACGGGTATAATAAGTATTTGTGGGTATCAGGTTAACTGAGCGAAAGGTAGTTTCTGAGTGAAAACTTCCATATATTGTCACTTATTTCACACAAAATACGGCCAATCACGTGATAATATTAAGTTGTAGCTTGAAAACTCACACGCCATCGTCGTCACTCGTAATAGCCATCGCATGGTAACTAAACAAAATCGTTACTAAAAGGACTAACAAACAGACTTTCTGGTATAGAATGCTGGTTCAAACGTTACACAGCTAGACCACTATGAATGTTCCGTTTGTGTTCACGTCTTGTATAATATTCCACGTGCATTTTGATTATTCTAAAGTCATAGTTTACATATTAAAACGGTATCTGACGTCTTCTTCTTTTTCACACATTCTCAACCATTTGCGACAATTCACGGTAAAGTTTTAACCATTATTCCGTAAAATTTTCTCATCTCTTCAGAGCTTCTAATATCCACGTCTGAACATGATCACGGCTGAGATTCTAACTGCACTTGAGCTTCAAAAAGCAATTCTCTTATCCAACAAAATCCGCGAGAACGTACTGTTCTCTCATTGGCTGATACCAATCCCAAATTACATCTACATCTACACCTACATGGTTAGTTTGCAGTTCACACTTAAGTGCCTGGCAGAGGGTTCATAGAACCATTTTCATACGACGTCTCTAACATTCCGTTCTCGAATGGCGCGTGGAAAAAAGGAACACCTAAATCCGTTAGAGCTCTGATTTCTCTTATTTTATTATGACGATCATTTCTCCCTACGTAGGTGGGTGTCAACAAAATATTTTTTTCATTCGGAAGAGAAAGTTGGTGATTAAAATTTCGTAAATAAATTTCGCCGCAAAGAAAACCGCCTTTGTTTCGGTGACTGCCACCCCAACTCTCGTTTCATATCAGTGACACTCTCCCCCCTATTGCCCAATAACACGAAACGAGCTGCCCTTCTTTGCACTTTTTTGATAGCCTCCGTCAATCCTACCTGGTGAGGATCCCACACCGCGCAGCAATATCCCAGCTGAGGACGGACAAGTGTAATGTAGGCTGTGTTTTTAGCGGGTTTGTCGCATCTTCTGTGTGTTCTGCAAGAAAGCGCAGTCCTCTTTTCGCCGTCCCTACAATATTATCTATGTGGTCTCTCCAATTTAAGTAGCTCGTAATTGTAATTCCTAGGTATTTAGTCGAATTGACAGCCCTCAGATTTGTGCGATTTATCGTATACCCAAAATTTATCGGATATCTTTTAGTACCCATGTGGATGACATTGCACTTTTTTTTGTTTAGTGCCACTTGCCACTTTTCGCATCATACAGAAATTCTCTCTAGAACATTTTGTAATTGGAATTGATCGTCTGATGATTTTACTAGACGGTAAATTACAGCGTCGTCTGCAAACAATGTAAGGGGGCTGCTCAGATTATCTCCAGATCATTTATGTAAATGAGGAACAGCAGAGGGCCTATGACACTACCTTGCGAAACGCCAGATATCACTTCTGTTCTACTCGATGATTTACCGTCTATCACTGCGAACTGTGACCACTCTGAGAGGAAATAACGAATCCAGTTACACAACTGAGACGATACTCCATATGCACGCAATTTGTTCAATAGTCGCTTGTGAGGAACACTATCAAAAGCCTTCTGGAAATCTAGGAATATGGAATCGAGCTGAGATCCCTTGTCGACAGCACTCATTACTTCATGGAAGTAAAGAGCTAGCTGTGTTGCAAAAGGTAGATATTTTCTGAGTCCGTGATGGTTATGTATCAGTAAGTCATTTTCTTCAAGGTGATTCGGCCGAGCGGTTTTAGGCGTTTCAGTCTGGAACCGCGCGACAGCTACAGTCGCAGGTTCGAATCCTGCCTCGGGCATGGATGTGTGTGATGTTCTTAGGTTAGTTAGGTTTAAGTAGTTCTAAGTTCTAGGAGACTGATGACCTCAGAAGTTAAGTCCCATAGTACTCAGAGCCAGAGCCTTCAAGGTGATTCATAATGTTGTTGTTGTTGTTGTGGTCTTCAGTCCTGAGACTGGTTTGATGCAGCTCTCCATGCTACTCTATCCTGTGCAAGCTTCTTCATCTAACAGTACCTACTGCAACCTACATCCTTCTGAATCTGCTTAGTGTACTCATCTCTCGGTCTCCCTCTACGATTTTTACCCTCCACACTGCCCTCCAATGCTAAATTTGTGATCCCTTGATGCCTCAAAACATGTCCTACCAACCGATCCCTTCTTCTAGTCAAGTTGTGCCACAAACTTCTCTTCTCCCCAATCCTATTCAATACCTCCTCATTAGTTACGTGATCTATCCACCTTATCTTCAGTATTCTTCTGTAGCACCACATTTCGAAAGCTTCTATTCTCTTCTTGTCCAAACTAGTTATCGTCCATGTTTCACTTCCATACATGGCTACACTCCAAACAAATATTTTCTGAAATGACTTCCTGACACTTAAATCTATATTCGATGTTAACAAATTTCTCGTCTTCAGAAACGCTTTCCTTGCCATTGCCAGTCTACATTTTATATCCTCTCTACTTCGACCATCATCAGTTATTTTACTTCCTAAATAGCAAAACTCCTTTACTACTTTAAGTGTCTCATTTCCTAATCTAATTCCCTCAGCATCACCCGATTTAATTGGACTACATTCCATTATCCTCGTTTTGCTTTTGTTGATGTTCATCTTATATCCTCCTTTCAAGACACTGTCCATTCCGTTCAACTGCTCTTCCAAGTCCTTTGCCGTCTCTGACAGAATTACAATGTCATCGGCGAACCTCAAAGTTTTTACTTCGTCTCCATGAATTTTAATACCTACTCCAAATTTTTCTTTTGTTTCCTTTACTGCTTGCTCAATATACAGATTGAATAACATCGGGGAGAGGCTACAACCCTGTCTCACTCCTTTCCCAACCACTGCTTCCCTTTCATGCCCCTCGACTCTTATGACTGCCATCTGGTTTCTGTACAAATTGTAAATAGCCTTTCGCTCCCTGTATTTTACCCCTGCCACCTTTAGAATTTGAAAAAGAGTCTTCCAGTCTACATTGTCAAAAGCTTTCTCTAAGTCTACAAATGTTAGAAACGTAGGTTTGCCTTTTCTTAATCTTTCTTCTAAGATAAGTCGTAAGGTCAGTATTGCCTCACGTGTTCCAACATTTCGACGGAATCCAAACTGATCCTCCCCGAGGTCCGCATCTACCAGTTTTTCCATTCGTCTGTAAAGAATTCGTGTTAGTATTTTGCAGCTGTGACTTATTAAACTGATAGTTCGGTAATTTTCACATCTGTCAGCACCTGCTTTCTTTGGGATTGGAATTATTACATTCTTCTTGAAGTCTGAGGGTATTTCGCCTGTCTCATACATCTTGCTCACCAGCTGGTAGAGTTCTGTCATGACTGGCTCTCCCAAGGCTGTCAGTAGTTCTAATGGAATGTTGTCTACTCCGGGGGCGTTGTTTCGACTCAGGTCTTTCAGTGCTCTGTCAAACTCTTCCCGCAGTATCGTATCACCCATTTCGTCTTCATCTACATCCTCTTCCATTTCCATAATATTGTCCTCAAGTACATCACCCTTGTATAAACCTTATATATACTCCTTCCACCTTTCTGCCTTCCCTTCTTTGCTTAGAACTGGGTTGCTATCTGAGCTCTTGATATTCATACACGTGGTTCTCTTCTCTCCAAAGGTCTCTTTAATTTTCCTGTATGCAGTATCTATCTTACCCCTAGTGAGATAAGCTTCTACATCCTTACATTTGTCCTCTAGCCATCCCTGTTTAGCCATTTTGCACTTCCTGTCGATCTCATTTTTGAGACGTTTGTATTCCTTTTTGCCTGCTTCATTTACTGCATTTTTATATTTTCTCCTTTCATCAATTAAATTCAATATTTCTTCTGTTACCCAAGGATTTCTAGCAGCCCTCGTCTTTTTACCTACTTTATCCTCTGCTGCCTTCACTACTTCATCCCTCAGAGCTACCCATTCTTCTTCTACTGTATTTCTTTCCCCTATTCCTATCAATTGTTCCCTTATGCTCTCCCTGAAACTCTGTACAACCTCTGGTTCTTTCAGTTTATCCAGGTCCCATCTCCTTAATTTCCCACATTTTTAATGTTAGAGTACAGTATATGCTCCAAAAGCCCACTGCAAATTGGGGTCAGTGATATGGGTCCTTTATTCAATGGGATACTCTTATTTCCTTTCTTGAATATTGGTGTGACCTGTGCTACTTCCCAGTCTTTAGGAACAGACCTTTCGTTAAATAAGCGGTTGTATATGATTGATAAGAAAGGCGCTATTGTGTCCGCATACTCTGAAAGTTCGTTTGACGGCTCAACGCTGACGAGCGTGCGATGACACTGATTTGACCAATCATACAAATGTAGGCGTTGCTGGGCCTATGCGCACGACATCTCTCTGTAGTTTTAATCATTTATTATGGTCCCACTGTTTTATACCCTCTCCGATTTATGTGTGATTCAGATCATAGCTTCTGGGTACTGCAGTCTTCACGAACAGTAGTGACACTATTTGATCCAAAGTATCCGGACGTATAGTAATGGACAACCTGAATGTGTTCACCCTTCGCATTTTTGACGACTTGAACTCTTCTAGGGACACTCTCAGTAAGATTTTTGAATGCCTGTGGACGAATGGCAGCCCTCCATTTCTCAAGAGCAGAATCAGAGAAGTTAGTGATGGTGGAAATTGGGGTCTGGACAAAAGTCGACCCCAGGCGTAGCACTGAGCTCAGATCGGGACTCTGGGCAGGCTAGTCCACTTCAGAAATGCTGCTCTTCACAAACCATTGCCTTACAGATGGCTTTTTTTCTGACGGGTTGAACTGTCATGCCGAAAGAATCATCGTCTCCGAACTGTACCTCCGTTGAGTGCAATACACAATTTGTAAAGTGTTTTCATACCATTACCCGTTTAGCGTTTTCTCAACCGCAATAAGGGGACCACACCCTAAATACGATAAACGGACCATACCACAACAGCACCTCCTCTGTACTTCACTGTTTGCACTGCACATGACTGCAGATAACGTTCTGCACTGATGCTCCAACCCAGGCGCTTCTATCGGGTTGCGACAGGGGCAGCTTGATTCGTCACTCAAATCACTCGTTTCCAGCTACCCACTGCCCGTTGGCGTCGGTCTTTACGCTATCAAATTTCTTTGTCAAACATTTGATCAAAGATGTGATCAAATATTCGTCAAATATATTTGACAAAGATCTTTGACGTGGCGCTAAAAAGGAGTATTACACCCTCGTCATATTTTTCTTCAAAGTTCAAGATGGCTGACAACAACGACTTGTTATTCATCGCAGCAGTTGCATGTACCATAATTGCAATGTGTGCACATGGGGTAGAGAATTAGGGGAAAAAAGGAGACATTCCTGGGTGAAGCTGTGGTTTTTACGACGACACGATAAATAGCATTCAACAAAACTTGTTACGTGAGCATATAGTGAAGAACATCAAGTCGTACATCAATTACTTAACAATGGGTGAGCATATATTTCAGTATGTGCTCAGTGAAGTGTATCTTGATATCACAAAGCACAATACTCACTTAAGAACTGCTATATCTGCAGAAGACAGGCTCGCTGTTACACTCCGATTCCTTTGCACAGGAGAGAGTTAGGTTAGGAAAGGTCTCCAATCTTCTTAGTCTATTTTTGTGTTCAGGGTGTCTCACGTTGTAAAGCACCTCTTCAGCATCATACATCTCTATTACTTTTGTAGTTGTCGGTACACACCAATAGTATTTACCATCAATGTTTATAAAAACACTACAGATGACAGAACGCTGCAGCGATGCTAGCGCTACACGTGGTAACATATCACAATGCAGTGAACAGAAGACAAGGTTTTTGTTTGATCAAATCTACAGGGAGGCCCTAGAGTTGATCAAATTTATTTGACGACAGACGAGATTTGACAAAGTTTTCTATTACACCACCAAAGTTCTTTAACAAAGGTATTTGACAAAGATATTTGACAAAGAAATTTGATATGTAATACCGGTCTTAGCAGTGTGTGTGCTATGGGGAGCAGCTTGAGCTTTGGCACCCGTATTTTTTAATTCCCTACACGATGTCATTGTTCTAGCTGGACTGCTGGCAGCACTTTGTAAGTCGCAAGCGATTCCTTCCGATGATTTCGTGCGACTTTTTATTACTATTTCCCTCAATTCTGTCTGTCAGTTCGTAAAATGTGCCTGGTCTTTGTTTAACAGTCACATCACCAACAGTCTACTTGGGAAGCATCAGAAGGGTCGAAATGTCCCTGATAAATTTGTTAATCAGCTCACATCCAGTCACTAGTCTACGTACTAGGTCGTAAAACTCCCCCATTCGCTATTACCGCTTCTCTACTGACAACACAATACCCCCCCCCCCCCCCCACGCTTCTCTTTATACTATAGTTCAATTCTTTTATCTTGGTGGTTGGCGTATGCCCGCCCAGACGCGGCAGATTGCTGCGTTGCCAGTTGCACGCACCAAGAGAAGCAGCGCCATAGTATATTTCGCAAACTTAGTTTAGGGGGGAGCGCGCAGTTTATGAAGTAAAGCCACGACGGCCGCATTAACCCTTTCGCTGCTACAGAGACGTGCTCCCCGCATTCCGCGCTGTGCGCGATTTTGTCATCACTGCACTGCTCGCCTGCGCAGGCACATGGTGTTTCGACTGTTTTGACACACTTTATCATTCCATTTAACAAATACTATTTGGCCCAATAGTTTGATTTTTACAAATCTTCTTGATGATACCTTCCCCCCATAAATGACTTAATTTTGTTTCGATGTACAAAGCAGTTATTGTGCAGCATTAGATGTAGTAAACCATTGCAGGAAATTTTGAAGAGTTAGCAGAGGTAAAAGTCCATAGCGTATACTTTCCGTATGATCTATTTTAGTTGCCACTAGAAATTTCAAAAAATTACATTCAAACGAATAAAATTCATGAAGTAAGACAATTCGATATTGTTTTTAAATAAAGAAAATATTAAGTGCCGACCAAGGTTCGAACTTAGAACCTTTCGCGTAGCACCCAAACACTTGAACAATTTTATTTTAAATCTCATTTTGTTCGCGTTGGTTCTTTGTATCTGCTCGGGGCGGCCGTCGCAAGACACCCGTTTCAGTTCGTTGTTTATCCATTAACTCAGTTTTTTATTACAGAGGGCATTTAACCCCCTGACCGAACATGCTGAGCTACCGTGCCGGCAACAATTACACTAACGCAGGTCGCCATTCAGTAGAGCTTCTAAAGGACTTTAAAATATCACGCAAAATACGGACAAACACTGTTGGTATGACTATGAATGACTCACGTTTCGTCGAAGTCCAATAGGAAATAAACAATTACCCGTGTTCTTTATTGCGAAAAAGCCATTAGTGAGAATGATACAAACACCTTTCCTTGCTATCGCCTGAATTAGGAGGCTTATTGCTTGTTTGTTTTAATTAATTAATAGAATGTGAAGCAATTGGTATAAAGAATGCTTTTTCCAAACTTTCTATAAAAGAAATTCTGCTATCAAGACATTGCTTTTGTTCAGTTACTTTATCCATGACTGAACGTTTCTAAAACTGAAGAGACTCGTTTGTGCTCTGCCATGCAGTCGAGCTCTGCACAACGTCGTTGTCAGTTGGTAGAGAACTGGCCCACGAAAGGCAAAGGTCCCAAGTTCGAGTCTCGGTCCGGCACACAGTTTTAATCTGCCAGGATGTTTCATATCAGCGCACACTCCGCTACAGAGTGAAAATCTCATTCTTGTAACGTCTTTCTCTGCTCATTGGCTCACTCCGTTTTATGATGTCAGATGCGCAGAACGAATCTAAACTCGACCGCCGTCGTAAATGACGAGCACTTTAGTTGGTCCGCCTCTCGTGACATCTAGTGGTCATTTCTACATTATATACGTGTGTCAGGATACATTTGATCAGATAGTGTACGATGTTGACGTTTCGAATGGCACGGCACATCGACAGACGTACATAATGTGCGTTATATTCCCGTTCGGTAACACCGCGACTCCGTGGGGAGCGGCAGGAGACAAACTGTGTCGGGACTGCGCCGCGGGGCGCTCCCTCGCTACCGGAAACAGCGCCGGCAGAGTCGCGCGCCATAAGCGATAAAAAGAGGCGTTACTGCAGGCCCGCCGCCCGGCTGCTGCTATCTGATGTGCCGCCGCCGTGCCGAGGATGCACGGCGGGGGGAGATAGTGCTCCAGCCGCCGTCAGAAAGTCCATGTGCGAGGCGCTGCTTGCGAAAAGACTGACTCCATAATATCGCGAAAACCCAGGCCCTGCTTCATTACTGTTCCTGGTCTGGAAAATAATATGCCAGTGATGATTATAATAGGTTGGTGCGTAATTTGACATCCTTCCCCCATAAGTTTAACAAACACAACAGTGAACTGGAGCCGAATTCGCGGCCGTAGACTACACAGGGTGTTACAAAAAGGTACGGCCAAACTTTCAGGAAACATTCTACATTTACATCTACATCTACATGACTACTCTGCAATTCACATTTAAGTGCTTGACTGAGGGTTCATCGAACCACAATCATACTACCTCTCTACCATTCCACTCGCTAACAGCGGGCGGGAAAAACGAACACCTAAACCTTTCTGTTCGAGCTCTGATTTCTCGTATTTTATTTTGATGATCATTCCTACCTATGTAGGTTGGGCTCAATAAAATATTTTCGCATTCGGAAGAGAAAGTTGGTGACTGAAATTTCGTAAAAAGATCTCGCCGCGACGAAAAACGTCTTTGCTGTAATGACTTCCATCCCAATTCGCGTATCATATCTGCACACTCTCTCCCCTATTACGTGATAATACAAAACGAGCTGCCATTTTTGCACCCTTTCGATGTCCTCCGTCAATCCCACCTGGTAAGGATCTCACACCGCGCAGCAATATTCTAACAGAGGACGAACGAGTGTAGTGTAAGCTGTCACTTTAGTGGACTTGTTGCATCTTCTAAGTGTCCTGCCAATGAAACGCAACCTTTGGCTCGCCTTCCCCACAATATTATCCATGTGGTCTTCCCAACTGAAGTTGTTCGTAATTTTAACACCCAGGTACTTAGTTGAATTGACAGCCTTGAGAATCGAACTATTTATCGAGTAATCGAATTCCAACGGATTTCTTTTGGAACTCATGTGGATCACCTCACACTTTTCGTTATTTAGCGTCAACTGCTACCTGCCAGACCATACAGCAATCTTTTCTAAATCGCTTTGCAACTGATACTGGTCTTCGATGACCTTACTAGACGGTAAATTACAGCATCATCTGCGAACAACCTAAGAGAACTGCTCAGATTGTCACCCAGGTCATTTATATAGATCAGGAACAGCAGAGGTCCCAGGACGCTTCCCTGGGGAACACCTGATATCACTTCAGTTTTACTCGATGATTTGCCGTCTATTACCACGAACTGCGACCTTCCCGACAGGAAATCACGAATCCAGTCGCATAACTGAGACGATACCCCATAGGCCCGCAGCTTGATTAGGAGTCGCTTGTGAGGAACGGTGTCAAAAGCTTTCCGGAAATCTAGAAATACGGAATCAACTTGAGATCCCCTGTCGATAGCGGTCATTACTTCGTGCGAATAAAGAGCTAGCTGCGTTGCACAAGAGCGATGTTTTCTGAAACCATGCTGATTACGTATCAATAGATCGTTTCCTTCGAGGTGATTCATAATGTTTGAATACAGTATATGCTCCAAAACCCTACTGCAAACTGACGCCAATGATATAGGTCTGTAGTAGATGGATTACTCCTATTACCGTTCTTAAACACTGGTGCGACCTGCGCAATTTTCCAATCTGTAGGTACAGATCTATCGGTGAGCGAGCGGTTGTATATGAGTGCTAAGTAGGGAGCTATTGTATCAGCGTAATCTGAAAGGAACCTAATCGGTATACAGTCTGGACCTGAAGACTTGCCCGTATCAAGCGGTTTGAGTTGCTTCGCAACCCCTAAGGTATCTACTTCTAAGAAACTCATGCTAGCAGATGTTCGTGTTTCAAATTCTGGAATATCCCATTCGTCTTCCTTGGTGAAGGAATTTCGGAAAACTACGTTCAATAACTCCGCTTTAGCGGCACAGTCGTCGGTAACAGTACCATCGGCACTGCGCAGCGAAGGTATTGACTGCGTCTTGCCGCTTGTGTACTTTACGTACGACCAGAATTTCTTCGGATTTTCTACCAAATTTCGAGACAATGTTTCGTTGTGGAACCTATTAAAGGCATCTCGCATTCAAGTCCGTGTTTCGCGCGTCTGTAAATTTTAGCCAATCTTCGGAATTTCGCGTTCTTCTGAACTTTGCATGCTTTTTCCGTTGCCTCTGCAACAGCGTTAGGATCTGTTTTGTTCCATCTCTTACCAATTTATCAGGTATGAATCTCTCAATTGCTGTTGCTACTATATCTTTCAATTTGAGCCACATCTCGTCTACATTTGCATAGTCAGTTCGGAAGGAATGGAGATCGTCTCTTAGGAAGGCTTCTAGTGACACTTTATCCGCTTTTTTAAATAAAATTATTTTGCGTTTGTTTCTGGTGGATTTGGAAGAAACGGTATTGAGCCTAGCTACAACGACCTTGTGATCACTAATCCCTGTATCAGTCATGATGCTCCCTATCAGCTCTGGATTGTTTGTGACTAAGAGGTCAAGTGTGTTTTCGCAACCATTTACAATTCGCGTGGGTTCGTGGACTAACTGCTCGAAATAATTTTCGGAGAAAGCATTTAGGACAATCTCGGAAGATGTTTTCTGCCTACCACCGGTTATGAACAAGTCTTTTTGCCAACATATCGAGGGAAGGTTGAAGTCCCCACCAACTATAACCGTATGAGTCGGGTATTTATTTGTTACGAGACTCAAATTTTCTCTGAACTGTTCCGCAACTATATCATCGGAGTCTGGGGGTCGGTAGAAGGAGCCAGTTATTAACTTAGTTCGACTGTTAAGTATAACCTCCACCCATACCAATTCGCACGGAGTATCTACTTCTACTTCACTACAAGATAAACCACTACTGACAGACACAAACACTCCACCACCAATTCTGCCTAATCTATCTTTCCTGAACACCGTCTGAGACTTCGTAAAAATGTCTGCAGAACTTATTTCAGGCTTTAGCCAGCTTTCTGTACCTATAACGATTTCAGCTTCTGTGCTTTCTATTAGCGCTTGAAGCTCAGGGACTTTCCCAGCACAACTACAACAATTTACAACTACAATTCCGACTGTTCCTTGATACAAGCACGTCCTGTATTTACCATGCACCCTTTGAGATTGCAGCCCACCCCGTACTTTCCCGAGGCCTTCTAACCTAAAAAACCGCCCAGTCCACGCCACACAGCCACCGCTACCCGTGTAGCCGCCAGCTGAGTGTAGTGAACTCCTGTTCTATTCAGCGGAACCCGAAGCCCCACGACCCTATGGCGCAAGTCAAGGAATCTGCAGCCAACACGGTCGCAAAACCGTCTGAGCCTCTGATTCAGACCCTCCACCCGGCTCTGCACCAAAGGTCCGCAGTCGGTTCTGTCGACGATGCTGCAGATGGTGAACTCTGCCTTCATCTCGTAAGCAAGACCGGCAGCCTTCAACAAATCAGATAGCCGCTGGAATCCAGAGAGAATTTCCTCAGATCCAAAGCGACACACGTCATTAGTGCCGACATGTGCCACCACCTGCAGCTGGCTGCACCCTGTGCTCTTAATGGCATCCGGCAGGACCCTTTCCACATCAGGAATGACTCCTCCTGTAATGCACACAGGGTGCACACTGGATTTCTTCCCCTCCTTAGCCGCCATATCCCTAAGGGGCCCCATTACGCGCCTAACATTGGAGCTCCCAACTACCAATAAGCCCACCCTCTGCGATTGCCCGGACCTTGAAGGGTGAGAATGATCCTCTGAAACAGGGCAGGCAGCTGCATCTGGCTCAGCCAGAGACAGTGCCTAAAACCTGTTTGTCAGACGCACCGGGGAGACTTTCTGATCAGCCTCCGGGGACGTCTTTCGCTGCCTGCAAAGCCTTGGAACGACCTCCCAATCAACCACTGGCGAGGGCTCAGCCCCACTGCGGGCAGCAACCGGGGAAACCACAGCGGCAGACCGATCTGGGGACAGACGGGACGAGGTTGACATCCCCGTGATACCCAAGTCCGGCTCCCCACAGTGGTGCCCATTGGCAACAGACTCAAGCTGCGCGACCGATGTCAGCGCCGCTTGCAGCTGTGAGCGAAGGGATGCCCACTGTGCCCTCATCCGAACACAGCAATCGCAGTCCCTGTCCATTCTAACAGATGTTGAACAACAGTTACTGAAACACGAGTCTGTGCCTAGATAACGCAAGCGAAACACGCAAAGAATGTATTAGCTAACCTGTACAAATGCCTAACGACTGCGCTACAATCTGCCTGAATATACGATTACAGTAACTAAAACTCGAAATTACACCTCCTATACGAAACTCACACGCAATTTAAGTAAGAATATACGAAGAAAACACTAAAGCGCGATGCTACAACTCTCAAATACGAAAATACGCCCGAAATTTATGAATTAAACAATGCAAGTACCAAAAACACGCAAAGAAATTAAGAATTAAACTATGTAACAAATAAGTAAGCTAGGGGTATACGACTTGCTGCTGCAGCTGCTTATCCAACGGCTGCAGGGAGCACACTCCTCACACACATTTCTCACACACAAAGAAAGACAATATGTTATGTGGACATGTGTCCGGAAACGCTTTCTTTCCATGTTAGAGCTCATTTTATTACTTCTCTTCAAATCACATTAATCATGGAATAGAAACACACAGCAACAGAACGTACCAGCGTGACTTCAAACACTTTGTTACAGGAAATGTTCAAAATGTCCTCCGTTAGCGAGGATTCGTGCATCCACTCTCCGTCGCATGCAATCCCTGATGCGCTGATGCAGCCCTGGAGAATGGCGTATTGTATCACAGCCGTTCACAATACGAGCACGAAGAGTCTCTACATTTGGTACCGGGGTTGCGTAGACAAGAGCTTTCAAATGTCCCCATAAATGAAAGTCAAGAGGGTTGAGATCATGAGAGCGTGGAGGCCATGGAATTGGTCCGCCTCTACCAATCCATCGGTCACCGAATCTGTTGTTGAGAAGCGTACGAACACTTCAACTGAAATGTGAAGGAGCTCCATCGTGCATGAACCACATGTTGTGTCGTACTTGTAAAGGCACATGTTCTATCAGCACAGGTAGAGTATCCCGTGTGAAATCATGATAACGTGCTCCATTGAGCGTAGGTGGAATAACATGGGGCCCAATCAAGAAATCACCAACAATGCCTGCCCAAACGTCCACAGAAAATCTGTGTTGATGACGTGATTGCACAATTGCGTGCGGATTCTCGTCAGCCCACACATGCTGATTGTGAAAATGTACAATTTGAACATGTTGGAATGAAGCTCCAACGGTAAAGAGAACATTTGCACTGAAATGTGGATTGACACTTTGTTGGATGAACCATTCGCAGAAGTGTACCCGTGGAGGCCAATCAGCTGCTGATAGTGTCCGCACACACTGTACATGGTACGGAAACAACTGGTTCTCCCGTAGCACTCTCCATACAGTGACGTGGTCAACGTTACCTTGTACAGCAGTAACTTCTCTGACGCTGACGTTAGGGTTATCGTCAACTGCACGAAGAATTGCCTCGTCCATTGCAGGTGTCCTCGTCGTTCTAGGTCTTCCCCAGTCGCGAGTCATAGGCTGGAATGTTCCGTGCTCCCTAAGACGCCGATCAATTGCTTCGAACGTCTTCCTGTCGGGACATTTCGTTCTGGAAATCTGTCTCGATACAAACGTACCGCGTCACGGCTATTGCCCCGTGCTAATCTATTCATCAAATGGGCATCTGCCAACTCCGCATTTGTAAACATTGCACTGACTGCAAAACCACGTTTGTGATGAACACTAACCTGTTGATGCTACGTACTGATGTGCTTGATAGTACTGTAGAGCAATGAGTCGCATGTCAACACAAGCACCGAAGTCAACATTGCCTTCCTTCAATTGGGCCAACTGGCGGTGAATCGAGAAAGTACAGTATATACTGACGAAACTAAAATGAGCTCTAACATGGAAATTAAGCGTTTCCGGACACATGTCCACATAAAATCTTTTATTTATTTGCATGTGAGGAATGTTTCCTGAAAGTTTGGCCATACCTATTTGTAACACCATGTATGTACCTGGTGCGCCAACGTCCGAGGGCTTCTTCGCGGTCATATTCGGTGCGGTTCTCCTGCTGCTACCTGCGACGGTCGTTCGCTGCAGTACGCGAAGCCAGGATCCGTTTACCTAAGGCTTTCGTCTTTCTCGTTGAAACTGTTCGCGTGTTTTTGTATTTCTACAGCTTCTCTGAACAAGCGCGCGTGATAGTGCTTCTCTACAGCCAGAACTTCCGTGTCGGCGAATTTTATTACGTGGTCGGTCTCATTCAGTGCTCGCTCTGCCACGGCCGAATTCTCCACCTGCCCCAACCTGCAATGTCGCTTATGTTCTTTGATCCTGGTGTTGATCGATTGCCCAGTCATTCCGACATAAACAGTTCCGCATGTGCATGGTCTACCGTACATTCCCGACATTGCAAGTGGGTCCCTTTTTTCCTTTGCCGATATAAGACACTTATTGATCTTCCTTGGCGGTTTGAAAATCGTCTTTACGCCATGTTTGCGCAATATATGGCATTTATGGCCGATAGGCACGACATTTCTTTTACAGATTCTTTACTTCGCCGAGTGTTTGGCTCTGTTACACTTCTAATATAATTTTTGGAGTACCCGTTGCTCCTGAGAACACTTTCCAGATGTGGCATTTCGCGTCTGAGGTGCTGCGGCTCACATATTCGTCCTGTTCGCGTTACGGGCGTATTAACCGTGCCTCTTTTCTGCCTCGAGTGGTGCCTCTTTTCTGGGCTCGGCTCCAGTTCACCACCTGCAATGGAGGGTGAAGCTTTGACAATGCCAGCCACTCGTACTGCCAAAACGTCACTAAAATCATTATATGAACGTTGCCCAAAAACCCGAGACAGAAGCCAATAGGCAGTTTGTCAACAAGTAGCAACAAAAGCCTTAACAATTTTAAGCACAACAGTACTCATAGCAGAGACATCAGTCATCAATAATACGAGGGGTGTTTAAAAAGTCCGCGCAAAGTCCGAGAGATGGCGCCACCGGCGTGTATCGAGATCATGTTTACTTAGTAGCAGCTTTGGAAATAGCGCACACCAAGTTTCAGCCATATTGGTCTATTTCTTTGTGTTTGGCATTCGTGTTAATCAAGGAAATCGAGTGATTGTCAAAAAATGGACGAAGAAGAATTTCGTGTGGTGATTAAATATTACTTTATGAAAGGCAAAACGACTCAGGAGACTAAAGAGAAGCTTGATAAACATTACGGTGATTCTGCACCTTCTATTAGAGCAGTTTATAAGTGGGTTCAAAATTTTCGGAGTGGCCATATGGGCACAAGTGATGCTGAACGTTCTGGACGCCCTGTGGAGTTTACGACTCCAGAAATCATTGGTAAAATCCATGATATGGTGATGGATGACAGAAGAGTTAAGGTGTTTGAGATTGCTAGTGCTGTGGGCATCTCAAATGAATGGGTATGTAATATTTTGCATACACATTTGCACATGAGAAAGCTATCCGGAAGATGGGTTCCGCGATTGCTCACGCGTGACCAAAAACGGAATCGTGTGAAGTGTTGCAAGAATGGTTTGCAGCTGTTCAGGAAGAATCCACAGGACTTTAAGCGTCGTTTAGTTACTGTGGATGAAACATAGGTACATTACTATACTCCTGAGACCAAACAACAATCTAAACAATGGGTTACCAAGGGAAAATCTGCACCAAAAAAGGTGAAGACCATTCCTTCGGCCGGAAAGGTTATGGCGACTGTCTTTTGGGATTCGCAAGGGATAATCCTTATCAACTATCTGGAAAAGGGTAAAACTATTACAGGTGCATATTATTCATCGTTATTGGACTGCTTTAAAACCGAGCTGCAACAAGAACGCCGGCGATTGGACCGCAAAAAAGTCCTTTTCCATCACTACAATGCACCAGCACACACCTCAGCTCTTGTGGTCGGAAAATTAATGGAAATAGGATTCCAACTCGTTTCACATCCCCCCTATTCTTCAGACGTGGGTCCCTTGGGCTACTGTTTGTTTCCCAATTTGAAGAAATGGCTGGCGGGACAAAGATTATATTCAAACGAGGAGGTAATTGCAGCAACTAATAGCTATATTGCAGACTTGGACAATTCCTATTATTCAGAAGGGATCAACAAATTAGAACAGCGTTGGCCGAAGTGTATAAGTCTAAAAGGAGACTATGTCGAAAAAAATAAGGGCTTACCCCAAACACGTAAGTAGGTTTTATTTTTGCACGGACTTTTCAAACGCCCCTCGTATATTCTTCTTCACTTCTGCCGTAGCTGGGGTACTTTTGTATTCCGCGAATGTAGAAATCACGTGATTTTGCGACGAGGAACTAGTCGAGCCGTGTTCGGAGCTCAAGTTCCTTGAAGTTTCTTCGATGGAGAGCGGGAAACGTGAAAATCTGAGGCACACGATCAGGTGAATAAGGTGGCTCCGGAATGACTTCGCAACCCAGCTGCTGTATGTGCTTTTTGTCAGTCTATCAGAATGCAGAAGAGCCTTATCGTGGAGTAGTATAATTTCACGTAGGCTTCCTGGTAGTTGTTCTTGGATTCCGTGCGGAAGGCGTCTCAGTTGTTGACAAGAAATGTCAGCAGTGAGGGGGGACGCAATTTGTAGTACACCACACAATCGTTCTTCCACCAGATGCATAACATTATCTGTTATGTATATGCACAGATATGTCTACGGGGAGTAGCCTCTTTTTTTTAGGCTTAACCATTCGTTCCGTGTCCTTATGTTTAGCACAAAGAGATCATTTCTCTTCACCACTAACGATACATGATAGAAATGGTCGTGTTGTTCACGAGCCCATTGGTGAAATGCACATATGGCCACAGGCTGATTTTCATGATTTTGGCTTAGAGCATACGGTACCCAAAAACCCGATTTTTGAACCTTCCCAACTGCATGGGAAATCGTGAAAATATCCCTGAACGTTGAGTCTCTGATCTAAAAACAATCCTCCTTAAAACGAGAAAACCATTTTGTTGTTAAGTTCTATTCAATGGCAATATCCCCAAACTCGGCGCAAATGTTTCCGGCTGCCTCCTCTGCTGTCACCCCTCAACTGAACTCAAACAGAGGAATATGTCGAAAATGTCCCGATTTCTCCGCGTGACACTCCATTTCCTAGCGCCACAGCTCCGCTTACTTTCTCCAAATAATAAAACGGCAACATATGAACTCAAATAGCAACAGTGAAAATGACAATCGATAAATAAATCCATAGTAACCGCAATATGAACATGGAAAACCGAACGCTATGAACTTATGATGCACCAAGCTAATATCTACTATACCTCTGTCGCTATTGTTATCTGTGATGTGTGAAGCACATTAAAACGGCGCAGCAAACAGCAAATGATGCCGCTAAAATATCATCATAGCTTGTATATTTCAAGTAGACTAAATATGTACTAGCGTCGTCACATTTAGTATGGTGTTGACCAAATAATTTCATGTTGTAATAACTCCTGTGCGTAGGAAAAGAACGGAAGCTTCCTGCCGCGACATTTTACGGAGTATGATTGTATTAACTCCCTTCATGAAGTGGCGTATGGAGGGCTACGTTGGATAAACTGTGAGAGTAATTGCAAACCGTCTGCACTCAGTGGTTCGCCCATTCTTTGAACAGAGGGCAGTTTGCCTCACGTCTCTTAAAGATGTCGCTCCACTGGAATTCCTCTTCGCAGATGACGACTTGTAGCTATTTCCGAAAGTTATAATTGCAGTTGTCAGTACATATGCACAATTTCTGATCTAACAGAAGTGGGTGTCATCTTATGTGTCCGGTTGTGTTAAATAAGAAAAACACTTAAATCTGCGGATATTATCAAATTAGTGTCGCGTGAGAGGCAGAAATTTCGTGTGTCAGCGTTACGACCGTTATGTCTAATTACAATATCGAGCACCGCAATTGTCGAACACAATACCACTGGCTTTTCCTGAGAGTAGTTTAATATCGCATCGCCGGCCGCGGTGGTCGTGCGGTTCTAGCGCTGCAGTCCGGAACCGCGGGACTGCTACGGTCGCAGGTTCGAATCCTGCCTCGGGCATGGATGTGTGTGTTGTCCTTAGGTTAGTTAGGTTTAAGTAGTTCTAAGTTCTAGGGGACTGATGACCTAAGATGTTAAGTCCCATAGTGCTCAGAGCCATTTGAACCATTTAATATCGCATCAAAGTTTGCCAGAGGCACTTTTAATATTTATATCACTTTTAACTGTAATGGTAGAATTGCTTCATTGGATAACGATATGAGTCTTAGCATCACTAGCTAGAAAGCATACATAAGTTTCTCATTTACCCCGCAGGGTGCGTTTCCGTAAGAGATAGGTCATCTCCGCCGAGGTTCGTCACATTAATTTGATTCACTTATTTATCTTCCGAAATTCTGGATTGAAATTGAATTGTGATCGTCTACGTGGTATGAACGTCACAATGTGAGTAGGTTAGCATGTAGAAACTCCACGGCCATTTAAGTGCGTGGTTACGTGACAAGTAGCTTTCTGTGATATGGGTCTTTAGTGTGTGTGATTTTTGTAAAGCATCAATTTACCTTTTATATGTGCAAAATTTTAATTCCACTATTGCAGTTTCGGAGTTACACCCTTACCAAGCATCTGTCAACATCTAGTACGACACCCGGAACAATATAATTCGGAGACAATAGAACAGTCAACGAAGATCAGAAAAGGTCGTCAAGGGGCGGAAAAGTCGTTTAGTCGTGAATTCTTGCACAGTGCCAGGAGGTAGCGTCCTTAACAACGTACTGAAAGTCCTGACCGGGTGTAAGCTTTGCAGAGGAGGTGGGTTTAAAGGTCACATTTTTATGTTTTTTTCCAAAACAGATATTAAATGTATGTACCATATCTAAATACAGTTATCTGCTATATTAGCAGGTCCTTCGCCTCTCCATTTTCTGCGATCCATTGGTTGGTTCAAATGGCTCTGAGCACTATGGGACTTAACATCTTAGGTCCTCAGACGCCTAGAACTTAGAACTACTTAAACCTAGCTAACCTAAGGACATCACACACATCCATGCCCGAGGGAGGATTCGAACCTGCGACCGTAGCAGTCCCGCGGTTCCGGACTGCAGCGCCTAGAACCACACGGCCACCGCGGCCGGCTGCGATCCATTGCTGCTTTCTTAAAACTGCTGTATGTTGTACTCTCCATAATGTCATCCAGTATCTGGAATCTCTTCCTTCCTCGCTTCCTTTTCCCTGCTACATAACCTTCTAAAACTATTTTATCAGTCCGTCATTCTTTCTTAATATATGCCCAATCCAAATTCTTTTTCTTCTCTTTATTACATCTAGTTACTGTCTTTTCTCCCCCACTCTTCTCAGTACCTCTTCATTTGTAACTCTGTCCATCCAACTTATTCTTTCCATCCTCCGCCATGTCCAGATCTCAAAAGCCTCCAGCCTTTCTCTGGCCTTCTTCCTCACAGTCCATGTTTCAGCGCCATATAGAAGAACACTCCATAAAAGACATTTTATGAGCCTCTTCCTGAGTTCTCTGCCCAGACCGCTGCAGAAAGTTATCCTTTTCTTATAAAATGCCTCTTTTGCCATTGCTATCTTTGTTTTAATTTCTGTGGTGCACTTCCAGTCGGTGTCTTTCCTGCTTCCCAGATACTTAAAATATTGCACCTGTTCTAGTATTTTTACATTCAGCATATTTTTTATTTCCTTATTTCCTCTTAGTGCCAATACTTTTGTTTTATTTGTGCTAATTTTCATTCCATATTTTTTCCGTTTGTTTCAATGGTGTCCACCAAATCCTGTAATTCTTTTTCCCCTGTTGCTAGAAGGACCATGTCATCAGCAAACCTCAAACATCCTACTCTTCTTCCTCCAATTTCTACGCCTTTGTCATCTAATGAGCATTGGTCAATCATATTTTCCAAGCAGAGGTTGAAAAGAGTAGGTGATAGACAGCATCTTTGTCTTACTCCTTTTCCTAGTCCGATCCAGTTTGTACTTTCTCCTCTCACTTCATTTGAAACTTTTTGATTAAGATATAATGAGTTTACAAGTCTTCCGGTTTTCCAGTCCACTCTCTTTTCCCTCATTATAGTCGCCAGCTTGTCACAAACCACATTGTCAAATGCCTTTTCTAGATCGATGAAGCACATATATAGGTCTCTTCCTTTTTCAATAAACCTTTCTCCCAAGATTCGTAGGAGCCATAATGCATCTCTGGTGCCCGTACTCCGTCTAAAGCCAAAACTCCTTGCCAAGATTCTCCTCCATTACTTTTTCAAGTCTTTTATTAATTATTCTTAACATCACTTTGGCTGCATGTGAAATGAGGCTGATTGCCCTGTGCTCGCTGCATTTCTTGGTTCCTTGTTTTTTCGGTATTGGAATCATTACTGTTGTCAGAAAGTCCTCATACCACTCACCATTGTCATATACACTCCTGGAAATGGAAAAAAGAACACATTGACACCGGTGTGTCAGACCCACCATACTTGCTCCGGACACTGCGAGAGGGCTGTACAAGCAATGATCACACGCACGGCACAGCGGACACACCAGGAACCGCGGTGTTGGCCGTCGAATGGCGCTAGCTGCGCAGCATTTGTGCACCGCCGCCGTCAGTGTCAGCCAGTTTGCCGTGGCATACGGAGCTCCATCGCAGTCTTTAACACTGGTAGCATGCCGCGACAGCGTGGACGTGAACCGTATGTGCAGTTGACGGACTTCGAGCGAGGGCGTATAATGGGCATGCGGGAGGCCGGGTGGACGTACCGCCGAATTGCTCAACACGTGGGGCGTGATGTCTTCACAGTACATCGATGTTGTCGCCAGTGGTCGGCGGAAGGTGCACGTGCCCGTCGACCTGGGACCGAACCGCAGCGACGCACAGATGCACGCCAAGACCGTAGGATCCTACGCAGTGCCGTAGGGGACCGCACCGCCACTTCCCAGCAAATTAGGGTAACTGTTGCCCCTGGGGTATTGGCGAGGACCATTCGCAACCGTCTCCATGAAGCTGGGCTACGGTCCCGCACACCGTTAGGCCGTCTTCCGCTCACGCCCTACCATCGTGCAGCCCGCCTCCAGTGGTGTCTCGACAGGCGTGAAAGGAGGGACGAATGGAGACGTGTCGTCTTCAGCGATGAGAGTCGCTTCTGCCTTGGTGCCAATGATGGTCGTATGCGTGTTTGGCGCCGTGCAGGTGAGCGCCACAATCAGGACTGCATACGACCGAGGCACACAGGGCCAACACCCGGCATCATGGTGTGGGGACCGATATCCTACACTGGCCGTACACCTCTGGTAATCGTCGAGGGGACACTGAATAGTGCACGGTACATCCAAACCGTCATCGAACCCATCGTTCTACCATTCCTACACCGGCAAGGGAACTTGCTGTTCCAACAGGACAATGCACGTCCGCATGTATACCGTGCCACCCAACGTGCTCTAGAAGGTGTAAGTCAACTACCCTGGCCAGCAAGATCTCCGGATGTGTCCCCCATTGAGCATGTTTGGGACTGGATGAAGCGTCGTCTCACGCGGTCTGCACGTCCAGCACGAACGCTGGTCCAACTGAGGCGCCAGGTGGAAATGGCATGGCAAGCCGTTCCACAGGACTACATCCAGCATCTCTACGATCGTCTCCATGGGAGAATAGCAGCCTGCATTGCTGCGAAAGGTGGATATACACTGTACTAGTGCCGACATTGTGCATGCTCTGTTGCCTGTGTCTATGTGCCTGTGGTTCTGTCAGTGTGATCATGTGATGTATCTGACCTCAGGAATGTGTCAATAAAGTTTCCCCTTCCTGGGACAATAAATTCACGGTGTTCTTATTTCAATTTCCAGGAGTGTATTTTATTACATAATCTCAATATTTCTGTTGTTCCATCTTGGTTCAAGCATTTTAATATTTCTCCCGGCATCGTATCTGCACCTCCCGCTTTGCCATTTTTCGTTGCAGCTATGGCAGAGTTTACTTCTTCCATTATGATGGTTGTTCCTTTCTCGTCATCACTTACACTGTCGTGTGATTCAAGTCCCAGAGTTCCTGGTTTGCTATTTATGTCATATAGCTCTTTTAGATATTTTTCCCATCTCTGGAGGACATCGTCACGATCTTTATACACTACCTCTTCGTCTTTACTCAAAATTTCCATAGTAGCACTTCCTGATCTGTTTTCTTCCCATGTCATAGTCTTTACTATGTTGTATAGGAAGTCGTATCTTCCCTTCCTGCCCAGTTCTTCAATTTCATCACATTCTTCTTTCAGCCAGTTTTTCCTAGCCTGCTCTGTTTCTCTTCGCAGTTCATTATTTAACCTTCGGTATATCTTTCTTGCATCTTCAGTGCTCTTGTTTTTCAATTTTCTTCTCTCCTCCATTTTGGAAATCATTTCTTGTGTGACCCATGGTTTTTTTGACCTTTTCCCTTGTGCATATCCTATATTTTGCTGTCCTGCTTTAATGATTCCTTCTTTCAGCATATTCCAGTACTCGTTGGCATTACCAGATGGTTCTTTGTCTCGTAATGTGTTTAGAAACTCCCGAGACAGCATTTCTGTAATTTGTTCTTTGTTGCATCTTATCTTTTCTAGATCCCACTTCTTCACCATGGTCGCCTTCTTCAGTTTTTTCATTCTTATTTCTACACTCCTGGAAATGGAAAAAAGAACACATTGACACCGGTGTGTCAGACCCACCATACTTGCTCCGGACACTGCGAGAGGGCTGTACAAGCAATGATCACACGCACGGCACAGCGGACACACCAGGAACCGCGGTGTTGGCCGTCGAATGGCGCTAGCTGCGCAGCATTTGTGCACCGCCGCCGTCAGTGTCAGCCAGTTTGCCGTGGCATACGGAGCTCCATCGCAGTCTTTAACACTGGTAGCATGCCGCGACAGCGTGGACGTGAACCGTATGTGCAGTTGACGGACTTTGAGCGAGGGCGTATAGTGGGCATGCGGGAGGCCGGGTGGACGTACCGCCGAATTGCTCAACACGTGGGGCGTGAGGTCTCCACAGTACATCGATGTTGTCGCCAGTGGTCGGCGGAAGGTGCACGTGCCCGTCGACCTGGGACCGGACCGCAGCGACGCACGGATGCACGCCAAGACCGTAGGATCCTACGCAGTGCCGTAGGGGACCGCACCGCCACTTCCCAGCAAATTAGGGACACTGTTGCTCCTGGGGTATCGGCGAGGACCATTCGCAACCGTCTCCATGAAGCTGGGCTACGGTCCCGCACACCGTTAGGCCGTCTTCCGCTCACGCCCCAACATCGTGCAGCCCGCCTCCAGTGGTGTCTCGACAGGCGTGAATGGAGGGACGGATGGAGACGTGTCGTCTTCAGCGATGAGAGTCGCTTCTGCCTTGGTGCCAATAATGGTCGTATGCGTGTTTGGCGCCGTGCAGGTGAGCGCCACAATCAGGACTGCATACGACCGAGGCACACAGGGCCAACACCCGGCATCATGGTGTGGGGAGCGATCTCCTACACTGGCCGTACACCTCTGGTGATCGTCGAGGGGACACTGAATAGTGCACGGTACATCCAAACCGTCATCGAACCCATCGTTCTACCTTTCCTAGACCGGCAAGGGAACTTGCTGTTCCAACAGGACAATGCACGTCCGCATGTATCCCGTGCCAACCAACGTGCTCTAGAAGGAGTAAGTCAACTACCCTGGCCAGCAAGATCTCCGGATGTGTCCCCCATTGAGCATGTTTGGGACTGGATGAAGCGTCGTCTCACGCGGTCTGCACGTCCAGCACGAACGCTGGTCCAACTGAGGCGCCAGGTGGAAATGGCATGGCAAGCCGTTCCACAGGACTACATCCAGCATCTCTACGATCGTCTCCATGGGAGAATAGCAGCCTGCATTGCTGCGAAAGGTGGATATACACTGTACTAGTGCCGACATTGTGCATGCTCTGTTGCCTGTGTCTATGTGCCTGTGGTTCTGTCAGTGTGATCATGTGATGTATCTGACCCCAGGAAAGTGTCAATAAAGTTTCCCCTTCCTGGGACAATGAATTCAGGGTGTTCTTATTTCAGTTTCCAGGAGTGTATTTCTGCCTTAAGTAAGTTGTGGTCACTATTAATATCTGCACCTGGTAATGTGTGCACCTTCTTGATTCCATTCCTGTATCTTTCTTCTACCAGTATAAAATCGATTTGGTTTCTGTATTTATCCCCTGGTGATTTCCAAGTGTAGAGCCTCCTCTTGTGGTTCTTGAACCACTTATTTGCCTCTATCAACTGCCTTTCCCTGCAGAAGTCAATTAGCCATTCACCTCTATCATTTCTCTTTCCAAGACCATGACTGCCTACTATGTTACACTTTTCCCACAATGGCGTCCAGTCTCCCATTACTATTTTGCAGCATTTTTTATTTTCGTCCATTATTCTCTGTATTACATTGTATGTTTCCTCTACAATTTGGTCATCATGTTCTGAAGTTGGGATATACACCTGGAACATCAGTAAATCTTTTTGTGCTCCTTTCAGCCTTACACCAATAACCTGGTCATTTGCATAGTCTACATATTCCACACATTTAGCCAATTCCTTTGTCACAATCATTCCTACTCCATTCATTCCTTTTACTTCTCCTCCTGAGTAGTACAACAAATATTCATCTGACTGCAACTCTACGTGTCCATTCCATCTTACCTCAGCAACTCCTACGTGGTCCATATGATTATTTTCCATCTCTTTCTAGTTTCCTGCTTGTAACAGAGTTCTAACTCCAGGTACCAATTCTCGTTTTGATTTTTTGCTTCCTTTCAAGTTGAGTGTCCCCCCCCCCCCCCCCGGAGATCCGAATGGGAGACTATTTTACCTCCGGACACTGATTTAGAGCTATATTCAGGGATAAATTGTGTTCTGAGGGTGTAACAAGATGGAGGTGGGAGATGTGTGTGGTTGAGGCGTGAGGGAGGGTAGGTCGACAGATTGCGTTTGTGCGCTTCCCTCCTTCACAGGTCTACAAACTGAAACCTACTCTGCCTACCCCACTACGTGACGAGAAGCAACTGCAAGTGTTTCACAAAGCTACACGGGTCTCCCACAGTGCACTTTATGAACCACTTCGACTCAGTGTATAGTCATGTCTAGGGAGTGTTTATTTTCCACAAAATGCGTTAATGCTACAAGGAAAGCAGATTGGAGTTACTAATAACACTAGTCCCTCCCCCCCCCCCCCCCCCCCCATACACGCTTTATATGCTCTACACTGCTATTGCTGCCACCTTCCGTCTGTGAGTGGTTATTGCCGGTTGGTGTCAATCACGGGCATTGGTCACATTTATGTGACTAGACC
Source organism: Schistocerca gregaria (assembly GCF_023897955.1). Lineage (NCBI taxonomy): Eukaryota > Metazoa > Arthropoda > Insecta > Orthoptera > Acrididae > Schistocerca > Schistocerca gregaria. The sequence continues at coordinate 206,593,991 of NC_064926.1, forward strand.
CTCTACTTTTCCGTCTCAGCCTGCTTCATGTTTTTCATAGAGTTTTTTTCTCATCTTTTCGTTGTCTAACCGTTTAGTCTTTCCTAATCTCTTCACCATTTCCTGTGATATTGGGAAGCATAAATATCATGTAACTCTGGGCTACTCCACGGCACTTATTTTAGATATCCATAACATTTGAAGAGTGTCCTGGTACTCTGTAATTACAGTTTAATCCTTTTGTAGTAGATGGGCACACATGTCCAACTAAAGTAATACGCTGTTTCGAGCTTCGGGATGTCTATATCCCATGTGTCTAGTGCTACCATATAGTGAGATGCTTTCGGAACTTGGAGAAAATACTAAGGACCAAGGGGTGGAAATATAGAAGTTGAAACGTCCCCTTAGAAAAATTGTACATGACTGTGCTTAAACTGACACACAATATTTTTAGCGCAACGGAATCTGACTTTCAATAATCCCTACAAAAGAATGGCCCTGACTAACATTAACCTATACCTTTCACAAATCACTTACCTCATAAAAATCTTCGTTACTCAAGCTACTGCAATACAGCGAGCGCCACTACTGCCAGCTAAATGAAAGATTTTAACTACTGAAGGCAATAAAAACTGATAGGCATAGTTAGCAAATGAAAGATTTTGATAGAGAACAGACAATGTATATACCTTAATAGCGTTCAAAGCTCATAATATATATATATATCAGTTCACGATATCCAGTCTTACAAATTTACTGTCTCTGTCCATATCATCCGCTCTCAAAACTCCGCCATCTCACTCCCCACATCTTACTCTGCTGGTGCTCACCTCCAACTGCGCAACGTTACGCGCTGTTAACACTACAATAGCCAACAACAATGCAAACCAGCCACAGACTGCACACGGCACAGCTAGTGATTTTCATACAGAGCGCTACGTGGCGTTACCAATATAAAAACCTAAACAGCCTACTTACAAAGTCTGTGAACGATCAAGCCGGATGGCGTGTGTTTATACCTGTTACAGTGCTTCTTCTGTTTCACGAAAATTAGATCAAATCATCATCTTCTCCCTTCAAATAATGGTTCAAATGGCTCTGAGCACTATGGGACGTAACATCTGAGGTCTTCAGTCTCTTAGAACTTAGAATTACTTAAACCTAACTAACCTAAGGACATCACACACATCCATGCCCGGGGCAGGATTCGAACCTGCGACCGTAACGGTCGCGCGTTTCCAGACAGTAGCGCCTAGAATCGCTAGGCCACACAGGCCGGCTTCAAATAATGTCTGAAGAAAATAATTGTGTTTTCTCACATATTAAAGACATTGTTTTGAAACATTCCTACATTCCACCACAATTCTACTAGTTTATACATAAAGTGTATTTAGAGGTACATATATGCGCTAGAAACATCCACAGAACATGGAAAACATCGCTGTGTGGTACGTCAAAGTCTTATTGAAATTTTATACCAAAATTTGTGTCCGATTTCATGTTTTTCATTAGGACGAGAATAAATACGTTTTTGTTACTGATATGTTTTCTTTGTTTGCCAGTCTGATAAAATCACTCTTTAAGAAAAGTTTAACTCTGAAAATCCTAATTTTACTTGAAAATACAGATCTAATTAGGTTCGTGTGGCTCATGCGTCCTGCATCACCGATTTCAAAATCGGTCAACCACGTTAAGTTCATAGGGAAGCATTTTTAATTTTCGAGTTACTGGAATATTTAGACTAGATTTCAATATCTCATAAATACTTACACACGTAAAGCTGACTTAGACCACTGACGCAATCAGACAGTGAAATACGCTCACGCACGCACTCACACACACATACTCATACGCAAACTGCTAAACTACTAAAACGGACCAGACACAGGACTCAAGATTCAACCTCTACCAAACACAAACTGTGGATCAGTCATCGATCCCAGGACCATTAAAAGTCTTCACAGAATACACTCAGTCTGACCCACTGCATGTTCCTTACGTTCCAGCGGTGGTTGCTGTCCTATACGCAGGCCAGGATTGACTCGATAAAACAAAAATTTCACGTTCTATGCTACATAAATGATTAGAACCTGAACTGTATTGCCTGACGTTATGGTCTTCTCAAAGCATTGCTCACCTACCTCTCGCCTTATGAGCGTAAAGTTCATGAGGATGGAGATGGTAAATTAACTAACGAAAAATAAGATGAACTATTTGCAGCTCGTACTGAACCAGACTGAAATTATAAGAAAAGAAGAACTTTAAAAAGAAAGCATCAGTTGAGAAGGGAGTGAGACAGGGTTGCATCCTATTCCCGATATTATTCAGTCTCTGCATTGAACAAGCACTAAAGGAAACCAAGTACAAACCTGGAAAAGAGAATTAAAATTCCGAGGGAAGAAATAAAAACCTTGATGTTTGCCGATGCGCTTGTAATTCTTAGAGGGACAGCAAAGGACTGGGAAGGGCAATTTCGTGGAATGAACAGTATCTTGAAAAGAGATTATAGGATAAACAAAAAAAGTAAAATAAGATAATGCTACGTAGCATTAAATCAAACTGTGCTGAGGGAACTAGATTAGGAAACGAGACAATGAAATAATAGTGGATTCATTTTGCAATTTAGATAGCAAGATAACTGATGAAGGCAGCATAGAACGGATGTAAAATGAAGCCTGGCAAATCAAGAAAATGTGTTAGGAAGTCTTTTCTGAGGGCATTTGTCTGGAATGTAGGCTTGTAGAGAACTGTAAGGTGGACTATAAGCAGTTCTAACAAAAAGACAACAGAAGCTTTTGAAATGCTGAAGATCAGACGGGTGGATCGGATAATTAATAAGGAGGCTTGGAATCTAACTGGTAAAAACATAATTGATGGTACAACTTGATTAAATTAAGGGATCGATAGACAGGAAATATTCTGAGGTGTGAAGGACTATTCAGTGTGGTAACATATCGAAGCGTCGGAGGTAAAAATTTTGAAGGGAGACGTAAGCAAGAATGCAGTAAATGTGTTCAACTGGATGTAGCTGCAGTAGTTACTCGGAGATGAAGACGCTTGCACAGGATAGAGTAATGTTGATAGTAGCATCAAACCCTTTATCAGAGTGAAGACTAAAACAATAACGAACTTGACATCTCATTTTTATGACGTCATATCTTCTGAATTATGTGTCGTACTCTCTCTCTCTCTCTCTTTTTTCTAGGAACATTCGCGGACCTACGGAGAACAACTCATTTAAGTTTCATTACAATGGGTTGAATGGCATACAAAGAAAATATTCCTTGTTATTTATTTATGTAGATTGTTTTAATTAACTCATTAAACTTTCCATTATAACCAAATTCGATCCGGTAAAAAATACAAATGAAAAACAAAGAACAGAATGTGTTGGGAGTCGAAACCATGTTCTACGCTCCACAGTAAGATGGCTTGGTCTATACGCTAGGAGCGCTTTCGTTGATTTCTAGGAAAATATGCGTTTGCGGACCCCATTTATGATGATGAAAAATGTTAATTTATGTAATTATCTGTCGATCCTGTCAATTTTGAGTCGATTGAGCGTTATGAATTTGAGGGGGGTTTTCTTAAGAGCGAGGGGCCGGGGGAGAGGGGGGGGGGTTGAATCAAATGAGTCAAATTAGCTTAAGAGTCTTTCATTTCATTTTAGGTTGTACACAAGCTACCTCACAAATATGGGCTCGAGAGTTAGGTTAGTGATTATCACCATGTCTGATTAATGGAAAACGTCGAAGCAATTCAGAGGCAGGCTGCTAAGTTTGTTACCATCACCTTCGGACAGCACGCAAGTATTACGGTGAACTTTGGGAACTCAGATGGGAAGACGATGTTCTTTTCGCTATTGAGAATATTTAGATAACTGGCATTTGAATCTGACTGCAGAACAATTTTACAATGTACGTTTAGCGTGAGGACCACGAAGCTAGGGTATGACAATTTTGAACTTGTAAGGAGGAATACAGACAATTGGTTTTCCATTGATCTATTTGCAACTGGAACAGGAAAGGAAATGACTAGTACGGATACAGCGTACCCTCTGCCACACGTTGTATGGCGGTATGTGGAGTATGGTGGCTTCAGATAGCTAAGGGAGACGAAAATGTAATAATCACGGGGATTGGAATTCGATAGTAGGAAAAGGAAGAGAAGGAAAAGTAGTAGGTGAATATGGAATGAGGGTAAGGAATGAAAGATGAAGTTGCCTGGTAGAAATCTGCACGGAGCATAACTTAATCATAGATTGGTTCAAAAATCATGAAAGAAGGCTGTATTCATGGAAGAGCCCTAGAGGCACTAGAAGGTTTCAGATAGATTATATAATGGTAAGACGGAGATTTAAGAACCAGATTTTAATTTGTACGACATTTCCAGGGGCAGATACGGACTCTGACCAAAACTTATTGCTTATTGACTGTAGATTGAAAATGAAGAAACTGTAAAAAGGTAGGAATTTAAGGAGATGGGATTTGGATAAACTAAAAGAACGAGAGGTTATGGAGAGTTTCAGAGAGAGTATTAGGGACCGATTGACAAGAACAGGGGAATACAGAGGAAGAAGAATGGATACCTTTGAGAGATGAAATAGTGGAGGCAGCAGAGGATGAAACAAGTAAAAAGACGAGAACAGGGGAATACAGAGGAAGAAGAACGGGTAGCACTGAGAGATGAAATAGTGCAGGCAGCAGAGGATCAAACAGGTAAAAAGACGATGGCTAGTAAAAATCTTTGGGTAATAGAAGAGATATCGAATTTAATTGATGAAAGGAGGAAATATAAAAAGGCAGTCAATGAAGCAGGCGAAAAGGAATAAAGACGTCTCAAAATGGCTCTGAGCACTATGGGACTTGACATCTGAGGTCATCAGTCCCCTAGAACTTAGAACTACTTAAACCTAACCAACCTAAGGACATCACATGCACCCATGCCCGAAGCTGGATTCGAACCTGCGATCGCGCGGTTCTAGACTGTAGCGCCTAGAACCGCTCCGCCACCCAAGCCGGCACGAACGTCTTACAAACAAGATCGACATAAAATGCAAAATGGCTAAGCAGGGGTGGCTAGAGGACAAATATAAGGATTTAGAAGCATGTATCACTAAAGGTAAGATACATACTGCCTACAGGAAAATTATAGAGGCCTTAGGAAAAAAGAGAACCACTTGTATGAATTTCAAGAGCTGAGATGGAAATCCCGTCCTGAGCAAAGAAGGGAAAGCAGAAGAAGGTGGAAGGAATATACAGAGGGGTTTATACAAGGGCGATGTACTTGAGGGCAGTATCATGGAAATGGAAGAGGACGCATATGAAAATGAAATGGGAGATGTGATACTGAGTGAAGAATTTGTCAGAACACTGAAAGACCTATGTCGAAGCAAGGCCCTGGGAGTAGACAACATTCCATTAGAACTACTGACAGCCTTGGGAGAGCCAGTCATGACAAAACTCTACCATCTGTTGAGCAAGATATATGAGACAGGCGAAATACCCTCAGATTTCAAGAAGAATATAAATCGAGCCGGCCGGTTTGGCCAAGCATATCTAGGCGCTTCAGTCTGGAACCGCGCGACCGCTACGGTGGTATGTTCGAATCCTGCCTCGGGCGAGGATGTGTGTGATGTCCGTATGTTAGTTAGGTTTAAGTAGTTCTAAGTAATAGGGGACTGATGACCTCAGATGGTAAGTTCCATAGTGATCAGATCCATTTGAACCACTTTAATAATTCCAGTACCATAGAAAGCAGGTGTTGAAAGGTGTGATAATTACCGAAATATCAGTTTAATAAGTCACGGTTGCAAAATACTGACAAGAATTCTGTACAGACGAATGGAAAAACTGGTAGAAGCTGACCTCGGAGAAGTTTGGATTCGATAAAAATGTTGTAACACGCGAGACAATACTGACCCTACGACTTACCTTAGAAGACGGATTAAGGAAAGGCAAAGCTACGTTTCTAGCATTTGTAGACTTAGAGAAAACTTTTGACAATGTTGACTGGAATACTCTTTCAAATTCTGAAGGTGGTAGGGGTAAAATACAGGGAACGAAAGACTATTTACAATTTGTACAGAAACCAGGTGGCAGTCATAAGAATCGAGTGGCATGAAAGGGAAGCAGTGGTTGAGAAGGGTGTGAGACAGGGTTGCAGCCTATCCCCAATGTTAATAAATCTGTATATTGATCAAACAGTAAAGGAAAAAAAGGAAAAATCTGGAGTAGGAATAAAAATCCTTGGTTTGCCAATGACACTGTAATTCTGCCGGAGACAGCAAAGGGCCTGGGAGAGCAGCTGAACGGAATGGACAGTGTCTTGAAAGGAGGCTATAAGACGAACATCAACTAAAGCAAAACGAGGATAATGAAATATAGTCGAAATAAACCAGGTGATGCTCAGGGTATTGGTTCAAATGGCTCTGAGCACTATGCGACTTAACTTCTGAGGTCATCAGTCGCCTAGACCTTAGAACTAATTAAACCTAACTAATCTAAGGACATCACACACATCCATGCCCAAGGCAGGTTTTTAACCTGCGACCGTAACTGAGGGTATTAATTAGGCAATGAGACAATTAAAGTAGTAAATGTGTTTTGTCATTTGGGGATGAAAATAGCTGATGATGGTCGGAGTAGAGAAGATATGAAATGTAGACTGGCTATGGCAGGGAAAGCATTGCTGAAGAAGAGAAATTTATTAACGGTGAGTATAGATTTAAGTGTCAGAAAGTCTTTTCTAGAAGTATTGGTATGGAGTGTAGCCATGTATGGAAGTGAAACATGGACAATAAACAGTTTAGAGAAGAAGAAAATAGAAGCTCTCGAAATGTGGTGCTGCAGAAGAATGCTGAAGATTAGACAGATAGATCGTGTAGCTAATGAGGAGGTACTGGACAGAATTAGGAATTTGTGGCACAACTTGACAAGACGAAGGGGTCGGTTGGTAAGACTCGTTATGAGGAATCAAGGGATCACCAAATTAGTACTGGAGGGAAGTGCGGAGAGAAAAAAATGGTAGGAGACAAAGAGATTAATACGCAAAGTATATTCAGAAGGATGTAGTTTTCAGTAGTTTTTCGGAGATGAAGAGGCTTGCACAGGTTACAGCAGCATGGACAGGTGTATCAAACCACTCTCTAGACTGAAGATCACAACAACAAGGAACGATCGTTCGCGTAAAGGAAACCAGAGTGAAAATCCGATGCAGCCTTCCACAGAAGTTGGCCAGTATCGCTGGTGTGCCTGTGGAGAGCTTAAGGTCTCTGGTCTTAGGTCTGAGCGCGCACAGCTGCCTAGAAAACAGTGTCTCCCGCCAAGTAGGGATGACTGCCGAGAGATTTCGCCTGATTTCTTGCAACCCCACGCAACGTAAATGTCCGGCATATCCTTCTTCTGGACCACACACTGCAGGGGCAATGAGAACGCTCCAGCTGCGTTTTCGATGGGAAGTCTTTGATTACCTACCATACAGCCTCGATTAGACTCCACCTGAGCTTCATCTCAGCTCAAGTGAAATGCTAGCTAGCTATGGAGACAATATTTTGGGCCGGACAACGAGCTGGAGCCCAGCGTAAAAAACTGTCAGAAAGCGAGGTGGCTGCCTTCAATGAGAGTATTGCAAACTTGGTACAATGCTGCAACAGATGTCTAAGTTGGAGAACTTCATGTATCTCCATCTAGTGTTAAGGAGCCTGGGATCGTAGATAGTCGATGAAGTGTAATAATACTGTACCAATGGTTGTTATTTTGACTGTTTTATTAGGCAACCACTTTCGACATTCCAATCAAGTCATCTTCAGGCCTGTCGCATGAATAACACGAAGTACCACTTCATACATAAGAGAAGGTACCAATAATTGTATCTGGTTTCATAGGTATCCAAACTTCATTAACATTTGTGCTCTTCATGCATGCTCATGAAGCTTTCATATCTACAGATATCTACAGAACCAGATACTATTATTGGTGCTCGGCCTTATATTACTGACGGTCTTGGGGGAGCCAGTCCTGACAAAACTCTACCATCTAGTGAGTAAGATGTATGAGACAGGCGAAATACCCTCAGACTTCAAGAAGAGTATAATAATAATTCCAATCCCAAAGAAAGCAGGTGTTGACAGATGTGAAAATTACCGAACTATCAGTTTAATTAGTCACGGCTGCAAAATACTAACGCGAATTCTTTAAAGACGAATAGAAAAACTGGTAGAAGCCGACCTCGGGGAAGATCAGTTTGGATTCTGTAGAAATAAAGGAACACGTGAGGCAATACTGACCCTACGACTTATCTTAGAAGCTAGATTAACGAAAGGCAAACCTAATTTTCTAGCATTTGTAGACTTAGAGAAAGCTTTTGACAATGTGGAGTGGAATACTCTCTTTCAAGTTCTAAAGGAAGCAGGGGTAAAATACAGGGAGCGAAAGGCTATTTACAATTTGTACAGAAACCAGATGGCAGTTGTAAGAGTCGAGGGAAATGAAAGGGAAGCAGTGGTTGGGAAGGGAGTGAGACAGGGTTGTAGCCTCTCCCCGATGTTATTCAATCTAGATATTTAGCAAGCAGTAAAGGAAACAAAGGGAAAGTTCGGTGCAGGTATTAAAATCCATGGAGAAGAAACAAAAACTTTGAGGTTCGCCGATGACACTGTAATTCTGTCAGAGACAGGAAATGACTTGGAAGAGTAGTTGAACGGAATGGACAGTGTCTTGCAAGGAGGGTGTAAGATGAACATCAACAAAAGCAAAACTAGGATAATGGAATATAGTTGAATTAAATCAGGTGATGCTGAGGGAACTAGATTAGGAAATGAGACATTTAAAGTAGTAAAGGAGTTTTGCTGTTTGGGGAGCAAAATAACTAATGATGGTCGAAGTAGAATGTAGACTGGCAATGGCAAGGAAAGCGTTTCTGAAGAAGAGAAATTTGTTAACATCGAATATAGATTTAAGTGTCAGGAAGTCGTTTCTGAAAGTTTTGTATGGAGTGTAGCCATGTATGGAAGTGAAACATGAACGATAAACAGTTTGGACAAGGAGAGAATAGAAGGTTTCGAAATGTGGTGCTGCAGAGGAATGCTGAAGATTAGATGGGTGGATCGCAAAAGTAATGAGGATGTATTGAACAGAATTGGGGAGAAGAGGAGTTTGTGGCACAACTTGACCAGAAGAAGGGACCGGTTGGTAGAACATGTTCTGAGGCATCAAGGGATGACAAATTTAGCATTGGAGGACAGCGTGGAGGGTAAGAATCGTAGAGGGAGACCAAGAGATGAATACACTACACAGATTCAGAAGGATGTAGGTTGCAGACAGTACCGGGAGATGAAGAAGCTTGCACAGAATAGGGTAGCATGTAGAGCTGCATCAAACCAGTCTCAGGACTGATGACCACAACAACAACATCTACAGAGCCTTATAGATGCACGAGTGCTACTTAGTGTCATTTATGTGTAGATGGCGTGATTGAAATGTCCAAACTGGTTTCCTAATAAAACAGTCAAAATCACAGCTATTGATACAGTATTTCTACATGTAGATGCGGGTGTACTAAGTGTTGCAAATAAAACAGTTTTGATTTTGGAGTGTGGTTTCTATATCCAAACCGATAGTTCCGTACTCTCTGGCCAGCCCTCGTAGAAATGAGCCTAATTGGTTGTCTGTGTCTGAGGCCAAACTTTGTCAGCATTAATAACAAATATTTGCCGGAAAGAAGGCTTCTCGAGAAGCGAGTGGTAGAGCAGCAGTGCTCCATAGAGATGGGTAGTTCGCGAACGAACGAGTCCAAAGGAATGGTCCACCGAGACGAACGAAAGGACCGAGGAACGAATTCCAAGGAACGATCGGTTCATAGTTCACTTCTGTCGCGGCGGTTTACTTATAGTTCCCGGGAACGAGGAACGATCCGTTCATAGTTCGCTTCAGTCGCGGTGGTCTACTTATAGTTCCTGGGAACGAGGAACGATCGCTTCATAGTTCACTAGTTCACTTCGGTCGCGGCGGTCACTTCGGCAGTTCTCGTTTCACACTCGGTCGCGTGCTCGTCTCAGTCTCGCTCTCCCTTCTTCGCGTGACCACCTGTCTCAGTTCCACTTCCGACTGCTCCTTGTTAGTTCAGTTGTTCGTTTCGTTCACTGCGCTCGCCCATTTTACTTGTGTTCCAAACTGTTCTTGCACTTGGCTCTGGCTATTCAGCGTCCACGACCGGTAATTCAATGGTATTTTATAGTTACATAAATTACATAAAATTACGTTGTATGTAATAGGTACGTCTTTTCAGGTAACAAAAGGGCATATCAGCTCACTTCATTATATCGATGAATAGCAGAAGTCATAACAAGGCAAGTTTTTTTTTTGTTATTCATATATTTTTTGGTTTCATCGACTTGATTTAGCTACAAACTTTCAATAATTAGCTTAATTTTTTGTGTAAGAAAATTCATATAAAACGACTTTCGTGTATCTTTCATATACCAAACATTAGATTTAGGAAGGCTCTAATTATTTTTAAGTTTGTTTGTTTCCAATTTGCATTACCTGCTAGGTTGGATTCGCTGAAAAAAAATAAAGTGGGTTGTGGGTAATTTTGGCTCAGTAGGAAAAGCAGTGCCTCTCAATTTGAAAAGAAATAGATTACCATAAAATCATATTTACTTATTATCTCAAAAACATTTGTTCAGAAAGAGCTTTCAAACCAAAAAACGTACTACTGCGAACTGAATAATTATTTATACTGCTGCATTAACTTAAATAATGCAGCATAAAAACCTAATTTTTAGTAAGCTTGTGACGCAAGTATGATGAGAAAACCACACTTTATTTTATGCTTTCATGAAGTCCGTACTTCGCCTACGAATTCAGAGACAACGTGAAGTGTATATATAGGGTGTAAACGATTATTGTTTACAACGTAGCATAGCTATGTAGTGGAAGTCGAAACGAAGAATTTTATATAAGACACTTGTGGTGTATTAAGTTGGGAAACAGCCACCAACAGGTTTACAAGACTACATGAGCTATAGCCCATGCGCGTCGCGTGAGATTTTCATGTTCTCGTCTCCAGCTCTATACACATCGTCATCGATTGTTTCGTAATTGTTGCTTGCATTAGCATGTTATTTCTTCACTGCCTAATTATTACATGTTTGTTTGTTGTATCTGCTCGTAACGGGCAACACATCGCCAGTAATTGGCGAGCAGTCTGTACTCGTGGCCGGTTTCCCGTGCGCCACCCTATATTATTTCCCTGCGATCAGCCACACAACGCTACAGTTGGCTAAACGAGAGGTTCTGCAGAATCATAAAAATTCCTTCTAAAAGTGTGTAAGAATTCTGTAATGAAAAACAAAACTCTATACTCCAGGGGGAAGGTAAGTGTCCTCTCTTGGTGCCCTCGATCCTTCAGTCACCTACACTACTAGTTTTCAGTTTCTCATAAGAACCATATACCAAGCACAAATGAACGGTGAACGAGTAAAAATGAACGGTTCCCAAAAAACAACGATCAGCAGTGAACTAGTTCCCAAGGATGAACGAGTTTGCTCGTCTCTAGTGCCCACCAGAGGAGAGGTGGCGGGCCTGTGGTCGGTGCCAGCAGTCGCCACGCTCAACTAGCGGCGGAGCCCGACGCCGGCAGCCAGACTCGCTATCGATTGGCTGCGCGCCGCGCTGACGTCAGCGCAGCCGGAACCGGAAGTGCCGCTCGCCCCGGGCGGCAGGGCGCCGCGGCGGTGGGGGGCGGTGTAGGGGCAACTCTATTTCCGGCAGGAAGAGCGGAAGAGCCGGCCTTATCACTCCGCGGCTCGCTTCGCCCGCGCCAGCGGCGGCGTCAATACGAGGCGCCACGCACGCACGGCCGTCGCATAGCGTCGCCGCCGCCGCCGCCGCGTGTCTCTTGTCGGAAGCCGGCCGAGAGGAAGAGGGCAGACAAAGACGGGCGCTGCCGCCATCCTCTCTCGAGTGCTATCGCTCCGGACACCTTATGGTACGCGGCTGGGTCGTCCCTCGGATCAGTCTTCGGCGGTCTCATTTCTCCCATAAATTCGGAACGTCTTCTCCATAAATGAACTGAAATATTCTCTGACGACACGTTTTTTGGTGTCATGCCGGTGTGTTTGCCGAGTAAGGGATCCCAGCTGCAATACTACTCTTTTAGTTTGACAGGACCATTGAGAAAAACTTCCATATACAGAAGGCAATAAAACCGAGCGAGGTGGCGCAGTGATTAGCACACTGGACTCGCTTTCGGGAGGACGACGGTTCAATCCCGCGTCCGGCCATCCAGATTTAGGTTTTCCGTGATTTCCCTAAATCGCTCCAGGCAAATGTTGGGATGGTTCCTTTGAAAGGGCACGGCCGACTTCCTTCCCCGTCCTTCCCTAATCCGATGAGACCGATGACCTCGCTGTTTGGTCGCTTCCCCCAAAAAACCAACCCAATCAGAAGGCAACGGCGGAGGCAAAACAGGTCTTAAAGAAATACACTACTCTCTGCAAGGGCACACTATTTAACACATTAAAGGAACTTTACAAATAAAAACATCACAAACCGGTAAAGTCTACACACAAGCACACGCACGCACGCATGTACACACACACCCACCCACCCACACACACACACACACACACACACACACACACAAAGATAAAATGCAAATAAAATTAAAATTTGGCGCCAAAGTCTATGGTGAACAAATGAACACTGACTGTGCTGGGACACACAACAATCCACAATCACACCGTGTTCTGGTGTAGTGAAAAGCGTTTTACTACGTTATTTGTGGAAAATACTTACTGCGGAGAAGAGGAGTTTGTGGCACAGCCGGCCAGAGTGGCCAAATGGTTCTAGGAGCTACAGTCTGGAACCGCGCGGTCGCTACGGTCGCAGGTTCGAATCCTGCCTCGGGCATGGATGTACAGGTATGTGAAGTCCTTAGGTTAGGTAGGTTTAAGTAGTTCTAAGTTCTAGGGGACTGATGACCTCAGCAGTTAAGTCCCATAGTGCTCAGAGCCATTTGAACCATTTGTGGCACAACTTGGCCAGAAGAAGGGATCGGTTGGTAGGACATGTTTTGAGGCATCAAGGGATAACCAGTTTAGTACTGGAGGACAGCGTGGAGGGTAAAAATCGTAGAGGGAGACCAAGAGATGAATACACTAAGCAGTTTCAGAAGGATGTAGGCTGCAGTAGGTACTGGGAGATGAAGAAGCTTGCACAGTATAGAGTAGCATAGAGAGCTGCATCAAACCAGTCTCAGGACTGAAGACCACAACAACAACAACTTGTTATAGCTATGTATGCATCACAACATCTCAGCATGATGCTGAGAACGGAAGTGATTGCCACACGAAAATATAAGTAAATACGAAAATAGGCGGAACAAAACATCGTGAAAAAATAAATTACACTCTAGAAGATAGGTTAACACTCAGAACAAAGAAAAAAGTTTCTCGTCAACATCGTTTGGTTGCAGATGATAAGCTACCTGTAATAATTAACGCAAAAGTGGTCCAGAAAATTCATGCTCACCGAATGTAAAGGTATCTACAAAAAGAAACTATCTGTTCCAGTGGCTAGCACCCTGGACTCGCATTCGGGAAGACGAAGGTTCAAACCCGCGTCCAGCCATCCTGATTTAGGTTTTCCGTGGTTTCCGTAAATCGCGTCAGGCAAATGATGGGATGGTTCCTTTGAAAGGGTCCAATGGGACCGATGACCTCACTGTTTGGTCCCCTCCCCCCGAATGAACCAACCAACCAGCCAACCTTCCGCTGCTTTGGGCGTATATACACGTCTTGGTGCAGCATTCCCCAGGTGTTGCAGAATTGTATACGCGTAGTGCTTGAGTTTTCCAAACGCATTATGGACGTCTGAATGCGTCCTGAGCCGCCGACCTCTCACTGCTGCAGACGGATTACTTCCATATCTCGGTGAATAAAAGAAGTTTCTGGTATTTATCGCACAACATATGTGCCTCATTGTGTATTACTGTTTGAAGAAAACTTTTTAGATATCTTGAGTCGTTTATGAGATATCACGATTGTCATGACTGTGTGATTCGCGATGGGCAAGGACATGGATGGGCACCACTCACGAGACCAACCTTCGGATGTAAAACCCCATAACTCGATAACAAAATGAGATACGCTTCTGCTCTTGATTTTAAATAAAATTACCACATCTTATCTACATTTTATTCATTGCAATGTATGAGCTAAAATCAAACATATGCGAAGTTTACGTAATGCGTTTTTACCTCTGTCATATACGCTGGTGTCCAAAATTAAAGCAACAAACCACTGTTTCCGCGTCCTGTGTCTGATTCACCATATGATCATACAAACTGTCAACAGATGTCCATACGGTAGTGTTATGCATGGAAGATAGCATTTCGCTTAACGGAAAACCACGCCAACACGATCTCAGGACACCTATCAAACGGAGTACTGTTTACTGGGTAGTTCCGCATCCACAATCGCTGTTTACACAGTGTGCAGTATGGCACAGAGAAGACGCCAACCAGAGGGCCATAAGAAGAATGGAAGCAGGGCAGTCGCAGACTCATATGGCCGATGGCATAATGTGATCGTTCTGTTGTTTCGCCGATGTGGTGACAGTTTATAGAGACCGAAACTGTATCCCAAAGACCAGGGCATGATCGCCCACGTATGACATCAGAAAGAGAACACCGTTACTGACTGTAAGAGCATGACGGTACCGCCTTAGTACTGCTCGGAAACTGGCATCTGATCTCGCAGAATCCACTGGACCTGTCGTATCGAGGCAAACGGTGTAGAGAAGGCTTCGACAGAGTGACCGTTTTTGTCGTAGACTGCTGTATGTGTGTCTCCGACGCGTCTTCAAAGAAGGGAACGTCTAGAGTGGAGTCGTCAACATGCCACCCGGACAGCCGAAGAATGGGCCAATGTTCTTTTCATAGATGTGTCGCGATTTGGTCTGGTGAGTGATTCTCGACGGATTCGGATCTGAATGGAACGTGGGACACTATTTCGAGACCCAAACATTGTATAAAGAGACCGATATCGAGGACGATCGCTAATAGTGTGGGCAGGAATTATGTTGACCACTCGAACACGTCTTCATGAGACTGTACGGGTGAATCGGAAATATTTTACTGCCTTGATGAAGTCTTGGGACCTCATGTACGGTTGTTAAGAACTGCTGGGCGCTCAGACTTCGTATTAATGGAAGATAGTGCTCGACCTCGAGAATGAGCGGTTGATGTTTTCTTGGAAATGGAAGATACTGCACCCATGGCGTGGCCTACTTCTTCCCCCTATTTAAATCCCATGGATCCGACAGGGCGTGTATGGGATGCACTAGGGAGACGGGCTGCATCACGTCAACAGCAACAAACCACTCTCCAAGATTTGCGAGCAGCTCCGCAAGAAGAATGGGCGTTATTACTAACATGATACTGATGACGGTTTTCTCAGCATGCTCATTCCTTGTCAGGCTTGTGTTGCTGCCATGGGTGGTCACACCCCACAGTGAGCACACTAACCAGTTGTCGCTATCAGAGTGCTAATCTGTTAAGTTCGGAAAAACGAAGAACAAAAAATGGCTCAAATGCCTCTGAGCACTATGGGACTTCACGTCTGAAGTCATCAGTCTTCTAGAACTTAGAACTACTTAAACCTAACTAACCTAAGGACATCACACACATCCACGCCCGAGGCAGGATTGGAACCTACGACCGTAGCGGTCACGCGGTTCCAGAGCGAAGCGCCTAGAACCGCTCGGCCACACCGGCCGGCAAAACGAAGAACATTTTCGTCTGTTATGCATGTTGCAGTTTACGTTCTGTATTCTTTACGAAGTTTCTAGTTTGCTATCACTTTTTGATACTGTTTTGTGGCAAATTAAACGCAACCTTGGAAAATTTCCGTTTGTTGCTTCAATTCTGGACACAAGTGTATTTAAAATTTCGCGCAATGTTTTGTTTAATTTGGCGCAGCACAATAACTATCGCATATAACGAAAAACATTTAGTCCTTTATCAAGCGAAGATATCAGACTATAGATGCGCAAAAATAAATTTTTTTCGCCTGATAGTTTTCTCAAAAACGGATGGCAAGTATTTGGTAGCAGCAAGTCCGCACGGAAGGAAGTGGCCGCCTGGCGCTCGACCACCCGCCGCATATAAAACACAGTAACTCGAGAATGAAACGAGAAATCGGTCGCTCTCGATTTTAAACGAAATTTCGGTATATGAGGTGCGACAATTAGGTAGTTTGCAAGATGAGGCAACCCTGCAGGCTTGCATAGGCACAAGATCTTTGACCTTGGTCTTTAAGCTGCTTCTAGTCCAAGTGGCACATCGGTGCAACTGCTCAGTCGTGAGCTGTGCTGTAATAAGTTGACACGTGTTTGTGTCTCTCGTCACGGAAATGGAACGGCATTATAAAGCGCAACAGTTTGCCATTTCTTTTTGCGTTAACTTGGGTGAAACCGCGATGAAAACTTACGGTAAGCTCCAGAAGGCTTTTGGAGAGGAGGTTATGTCAAAAGCTCAAGTTTTTTGTTGGCATCAAATGTTTAGTGAAGGTAGAACAAATGTTGAAGACCGCAGTGGACGACCATCAACCTCACAGACGGATGTCAACTTGTTCATAAAGAGTGGGTGCCTCCTGGACAAACAGTTAACCAATGTTGCTGCAAAGAAATTTTAGAAAGACTTCATAAAAGAGTACGCGTCCGTGCCAACTCTGCTGATAATTGGATTCTGCATCACGGTAATGCGCCATCCCATACTGCTCTGTCAGTACAGCAATTTTTAACCTCAAAACAAATTTCAGTACTACCACTGCCATCTTATTCACCAGATATCGCTCTGTGCGACTTTTTTCTATTTCAAAGAGTCAAAATGGCGGTCAGGGGACACCATTTTCAAACAACAAAAGATGTCCAAAAAGCTGTGACGAGGGTCTTGGAGGATATTACAGAAGTTGAGTTCCAGAAGCGCTGGAAAAAGTGTGTACAATGAGAAGGGAACTACTTTGAAGGAGACAACACCAAACTTGACTAAAACGATAAGCAACATTTTTTTTCACATCAGTCTCATTACTTTATTGCCGCACCTCGTATTATCTACATCTTACGTACTACACTGTATGAGCTAAAATCAACCACACGCAAAATTTACACGATGGGCTTTTACCTCTGCGAACTTTAAAATTTCGTTCAATGTTTCTCTTAATCTGATACAGCGCAGTAAGAATGACGGATAGCGAAAAGAAATTCAGTTAGCGAAGATATCAGACTGCAAGATGAGCGAAAATCAGATTTTCACCTGGTAGATTCCGAAAAAATGTCGGCAGGTTGCTCTCTCAGCACGGTCACCAGCATTTGGCGAGCAGTACAACCACAACAAAAGCCGCCTCAGCAGGAAATGCAGAGAGTACGTCTGTAGCAGCGAAAGGGATTAAAATTCCCAAAATGCGTCGGCACGAAGGCAGCATGCAACAAACGTAAAATTGAGGTGAAGTGTACTGCAGGGCGTGGACAAAAATTGTAAGACAGCGCGAGAAACGCATGCTCGAGTGTAAATGTAGATGCCAGGCAAGCCTGCAGGTGTTGCTACTGTGTTTGGCCGTGAACACCACCTGTGCAACGTCCTCAATACGTTGCAAGTGTCAGCCGTGGTCAGAGCAGTGTCGCGTGTAGCTGTGAGCTAAGTGAATTCGAACGTAGGCAAATTTTTGGTGCTCGTATGCTGGGTCCTTTCGCAACCAAGAGAGCTCAAGAGTTTGACGATTGCACCTAAGCAGCACGAAGGGAGCTACATAAGCAGGAAATTGCAGGCGAAGAAGGAATTCCAAAATTACTTATCAGTGATGCAAATGGCAGTAACAGGATGTAAATACGCTGCTTAGGTTTTCTTACTGGTAACGCCACGTAGCGCTCTGTATGAAAATCACTGGCTGTGCTGTGTGCAGTCTGAGGCTACTTTGCATTGTTGTCTGCCATTGTAGTGTTGGGCAGCTGGATGTTAACAACGCGTAGCGTTAGGCAGTTGGAGGTGAGCCGCCAGCAGTGGTGGATGTGGGGAGAGAGATGGCGGAGTTTTGAAATTTGTAAGACTGGATGTCATGAACTGCTATATACATTATGACTTTTGAACACTATTGAGGTACATACATTGTTTGTTCTCTATCAGAATCTTTCATTTGCTAACTATTGCTATCAGTAGTTAGTGCCTTCAGTAGTTTGAATCTTTTATTTAGCTGGCAGCAGTGGTGCTCGCTGTATTGCAGTAGTTCGAGTAACCAAGATTTTTGTGAGGTAAGCGATTTGTGAAACGTATAGGTTAATGTCAGTCAGGGCCATTCTTTTGTAGGGATTATTGAAAGTCAGATTGTGTGTCAGTTTAAGCACAGTCTTGCATAATGTTTCAAAGGGGACATTTCAAGGAAAACGTGGTGTCGAAGCCATAAAACCTGGACTGTGGAGCAATGGGAGAAACTCATCTGGTGTGTGTTGTTTCGCACTCTTTCCAACTTCTGGCCTACTTTACGTCCCAAGAGTGAAATATGGTGGGTATCGAAGACGTGCGGGTAGCCGTAACGAGGTATTCCATGCGCCATATGGGTACTCAGCAAGGTCTACATCTATACACCGCAAGCCACCTGACGGTGTGTGGCGGAGGGTACCTTGAATACCTCTATCGGCTCTCCCTTCTATTCCAGTCTCGTATTGTTCGTGGAAAGAAAGATTGTCGGTATGCCTCTGTGTGGACTCTAATCCATCTGATTTTATCTTCATGGTCTCTTCGCGAGATATACGTAGGAGAGAGCAATATATTGCCTGAGTCCTCGGTGAAGGTGTGTTCTCGAAACTTCAATAAAAGCCCGTACCGAGCTACTGAGCGTCTCTTTTGCAGAGTCTTCCACTGGAGTTTATCTATAATCTCCATAAAGCTTTCACGATTACTAAATGATCCTGTAACTTAGCGCGCTGCTCTCTGAATCTTCTCTACCTCTTCTATCAACCCTGTCTGGTACGGATCCCGGTGAGCAGTATTCAAGCAGTGGGCGAACAAATGTACTGTAACCTACTTCTTTTCTTTTCGGACTGCATTTCCTTAGGATTCTTCCAATGAATCTCACTCTGGCATCTGCTTTACCGACGATTAATTTTAGCCGGCCGCGGTGGTCTCGCGGTTCTAGGCGCGCAGTCCGGAACCGTGAGTCTGCTACGGTCGCAGGTTCGAATCCTGCCTCGGGCATGGATGTGTGTGATGTCCTTAGGTTAGTTAGGTTTAAGTAGTTCTAAGTTCTAGGGGACTAATGACCACAGCAGTTGAGTCCCATAGTGCTCAGAGCCATTTGAACCATTTGATTAATTATATACGGTCATTCCATTTTAGATCACTCCTAATGCCTCCTCCAAGATAATTTATGGAATTAACTGCTTCCAGTTGCTGACCTGCTGTATTGTAGCTAAATTCCCTGCACCATGTGTCAATTCGTTGCAGATCCTCCTGCATTTCAGTACAATTTTCCATTGTTACAACCTCTCGATATACTACAGCATCATCTGCAAAAAGCCTCAGTGAACTTCTGATGTTATCCACAAGGTCATTTATACATACTATGAATAGCAACGGTCCTACGACACTCCCCTGCGGCACACCTGAAATCACTCTTACTTCGGAAGACTTCTCTCCATTGAGAATGACTAGCTGCGTTCTGTTATCTAGGAACTCTTCAATCCAATCACACAATTGGTCTGATAGTCCATATGCTCTTACTTTGTTCATAAAACGACGGGGGGAACTGTATGAGTGAAATCTTATGGGACTTAACTTCTAAGGTCACCAGTCCCTAAGCTTACACACTACTTAACCTAAGTTATCCTAAGGACAAACACACACACCCACGCCCGAGGGAGGACTAGAACCTCCGCCGGGACCAGCCGCACAGTCCAGGACTGCAGCGCCTAGACCGCTCGGCTAATCCCGCGCGGCCAGGGGAACTGTATCAAACGCCTTGCGGAGGTAAAGAAACACGGAATCTACCTGGGAACCCGTGTCTATGGCACTCTGAGTCTCGTGGGCGAATAGCGCAAGCTGTGTTTCACACGATCGTCTTTTTCGAAACCCATGCTGATTCCTACAGAGTAGATTTCTAGTCTCCAGAATATCCATTACTACCAAGGATTTTGTGACCACTTTGGCTGATAAGGTCTGTACGATGGTGCAATATTTGTTCCCCAATGGTGATCCTGTGTTCCAAGACGACAGGGCCCCCGTTCACCTAGCCTGCATAACCAGAGACTATTTTTATGAGCACGACGATGAATTGTCGCGTCTTCCCTGGCCACCATTTAACCAGCTCTCAATGGTACTGAGCCTCTGTGGTCTACTTTGGAGAGATCGCTGATCGCTATCCATCTCCATTATCGCTACCTGAAGTTGACACTGTTTTTCAGGAAGGATCGTCTAAGAGTCCCTTGAAAACCTTTCGGGTTCTGTGTTTATCCATCCTGAGACGACTGGAAGCTGTTTTGAATGCCAATTGATCTCCTATGCCTGTATTAAGCATGGTAATGTGCGTTGTTTTTGGTCCATCCGCTGTATATGAGTGGATATTTAAATTATTGGGATTTAAGCTTCACGGCACATTCTGTGTGTAAGAATCACTACTCAGCAAGTTACTCATTTAGAAATCGCATTTGAATGCTGGTCGCGTATCGTGTTATGCATTTTGTAAGAAAGAGGATCAACTAGCAGCACTTTCAGAGTTAGACAGCAGTAGGATCATTCCTAATCGAGACACCAGTTTATTGTTCCGCTATGATGCTGCTCGCCTTGGTCAGGATCTGTTGTTGCTGTGGTCTTCAGTCCTGAGACTGGTTTGATGCAGCTCTCCATGCTGTGCAAGCTGCTTCATCTCCCAATACCCACTGCAACCTACATCCTTCTGTATCTGTTTAGTGTATTCATCACTAGGTCTCCCTCTACGATTTTTACCCTCCACGCTGCCCTCCAATACCATGCCTCAGAACATTTCCTACCAACCGATCCCTTCTTCTAGTCATGTTGTGCCACAAACGTCTCTTCTCCCTAATCCTATTCAATACCTCCTCATACAATACCGATCTAATCTTCAGCATTTTTTGTAGCACCACATTTCGAAAACGTCTATTCTCTTAACTCCAAACTAGTTATCGTCCATGTTTCACTTCCATACATGGCTACACTCCATACAAATACTTTCAGAAACATCTTCCTGACCATTAAATCTATACTCGATGTTAACAAATATCTCTTCTTCAGAAACGCTTTCCTTGCCATTGCCAGTCTAGATTTTATATCCTCTCTACTTCGACCATCATCAGTTATTTTACTTCCTAAATAGCAAAACTCCTTTACTACTTTAAGTGTCTCATTTCCTAATCTAATTCCCTCAGCATCACCCGATTTAATTGGACTACATTCCATTATCCTCGTTTTGCTTTTGTTGATGTTCATCTTATATCCTCCCTTCAAGACACTGTCCATTCCGTTAAACTGCTCTTTTAAGTCCTTTGCTGTCTCTGACAGAATTACAATGTCATCGGCAAACCTCAATATTTTTATTTCTTCTCCATGGATTGTAATACCTACTCCGAATTTTTCCTTTGCTTCCCTTACTGCTTGCTCAATATACAGATTGAATAACATCGGGGAGAGGCTACAACCCTGTCTCACTCCCTTCCCAACCACTGCTTCTCTTTCATGTCCCTCGACTCTTATAGCTGCCATCTGGTTTCTGTACAGGTCAGGATCTAGTCTTATGAAAATAGAATCGACGGCTCACGAGGGACGCACTCAAGACGCGCAGGTTCTCAACAGTACCACGCGACGTGTGCCCGAGAGGACACATATACTGTTCGTGCACGTCACGAACCTTGATTCAGGAAGTGGGCCCCAATGGTTGGTACGGAAGTAGAGCCACGGACTGTGCGTCGTCTGGAGCATTACGGGCTGCCAGCACGTCGATCGTCGTTCCTGCTTCCCTTGACGCAGTAGCTGAGACTGGCGCGCCGACAGTGGTGCACCCAGTGGCAACCCTGGACACTGAAGTGGAAGCACTTCAGCTTTTCAGACTAGTCCCAGTTCAGCGTACAGGGAGGGTCTGAAGAGAACTAACGCTGCCGGATTGCGGTCATCATTCTCACAGTCACTGCCCCAGTAGCTGGCGTGACTGTATGGGATGGCAGTGGGTACACAACACGATCACGACCCGTTCACATAGCTAGTAGTTGGGACAGAAACTCTTGCAATTCAGACCCGTTAAGCCAGGTGGCTGTACCTTGTCTTACACAATGAGATGACTACCATCGTGTCGGACATCCTTTTGCCCGGTATAGTGTAGAAGCTCGACGTGGCATGGACTCAAAAACATCGTTGGAAGTCCCTTGCAGGAATGCTGAACAATGCTGAGTCTATACCTCTCGATTATGTCCTATAAGTGCCCGATGAGATTCATGTCGCGCGATATGGGTGGCAAAATCATTCGCTCGAATTGTCCAGAAAGTTCATCAAACCAGTAGCGAAAAACTGTGGCCCAGTGAGAAGGCGCATTATCATCCATAACAATTCCACCGTTGTTTGGCTGAAAAACGTTTCCAAGTAGCCTAACATAATCATTTCCAGCCAATGACCGGTTCAGTTGGACGAGAATACCAAGTTAATTCCGTATAAACACAGACCACACCATTTTGGAGCCACAGAAGCTTGACAGTGCCTTGGGTCCATGGCTTCATGGGGTCTGCGCCATACTTGAACGCTATCATCAGTTGTTACCAACTACAATAGGGACTCATCTGGCCAGACCATGGTCCGCTAGTGTCCAACCGACATGGTCACGAGCCCAGGAGAGGCGCTGCAGGCGATATTGTTCTGTTAGCAAAAGCACTCGCGTCGGCCGTCTGCTGCCATAGCCCATTAACGCCAAATATCACCGAACATTCGCCGTACGTACCACATTGATTTCTGCGGTTACTTCATGCTGTGTTGCTTATCTGTTATCACCGGCAACTCTAGGCAAACGCCGCTGCTCTCAGTCGTCAGGTGAGCGCCGTCGGGCACTGCGTGGTACTTGCTGAGGGATAATGCCTGCCAATGCACTGCCCTTTTATACTTTGAGTACACCATAGTTCGGTCATCTGAATATGTGCTTGTCACTAGATCATGACTTTTGTGACCTCAATGTAGGTCTCCATGACTTTACCTTTACGATATCGCAAACATGGGAATGTTGAAACTTTCCGGTAGACTAAAACTGTTTGCCGGACCGAGACTCGAACTCAGAACCTTTGCCTTTCTTCCAGGAGTGCTAGTTCGGCAAGGTTAGCAGGAGAGCTTCTGTGAAGTTTGGAAGGTGGGAGACGAGATACTGGCGGAATTAAGGCTGTGAGGATGGGTCATGAAAATGGTTCAAATGACTCAAAGCATCATGGGACTTAACATCTGAGGTCATCAGTCCCCTAGACTTAGAACTACTTAAACCTCAACCTAAGGACATCACACACATCCATGCCCGAGGTAGAATTCGAACCTGCGACTGTAGCAACGGCGTGGTTCTGGACTGAAGCGCCTAGAACCGCTCGACCACAGACACCAGCTACGGACCTCTAGTCGTGCTTGGGTAGCTCAGATGATAGAGCATTTGCCCGCGAAAGGCAAAGGTCCCGCGTTTGAGTCTCGGTCCGGCACACAGTTTTAATCTACCAGGAAGTGTCATATCAGCTGTCACTCCGCTGCAGAGTGAAAATTTCATTATGGGAATGTTGTCTGTGAAGTCCTGGCCTACCCTGACACGTAGGTTTTCGATTACTGTCCTGGCCAACCCGTTTCTCAGACCACTTAGTCACCGACAACATCTGGTCATGGACTGACGAGAGACTGGCACGGCACCACTTATCAGCCCCTACGATTGACGTTTTCTGAAGCTGTATGGAGTGTCACACTTGTATCTGTCACCGAAGCACAGTTCTACTCGATGTCCTGACGGGTTAAAATCATTGTTACTGCCGGAGGTTGCGGCTCTGTTTAGCAATTATATAAGCGGCAGTCAAGTGAGAACCGTACATGGGCCATAATACACAGTCCACGAGGCAAACGTCTCCACTGTCGTTGCGTTTCAATACTTACGCCGACATGTTAGAGGAACGACACTGTGCTACATTACATGTGCACGCAGTTGTTGGGTTACGACCTTGGTTGTACTGGTCTAGTGTGTTCGTCCAGCAGCTGACGTTCTACTTCTGCTGGCTGAGGATGCTGGAGTACGCGAAATTCATCGTCACACACCCGCTGTGTACAGCAGCGAACAGTGCATGTCGTGACGTGTGTGCAAGAACGGCAGAGGAGATTCAGGGAATGGCGCGCATCACTGCTAGACGATCTGTGCCCACCGAGCTACTGGTGTGATGGTGCGGATTGGTGGCCTTACCTGGAGAGACGGACGAATCACAAAAGATGAAATCAGTGTTCTGGTCGGCATTACCATCATGAAAGGCCACATGCACTACCGCAGTAGGGCGTTAAGTTTAAGACAACTGTTGCGGTACAACGAGGAAAGACACACGTTTCTGTCCAGAATCGTCATAGGGGACGAGAAGGTGATGCCACCATCCCGAGCCCGAGAGAAAACAGCGAAGGCAACAGTGAAAACGTCCCAGATCTCTCCCGCCAAAGAAATCCAAAGTTGTGCATACCAGTTCTGGTAAGGTCACGGTGTTATTCGGCTGCAGGGGCCTTATGCTCGTCGAATTCCTCGGGCGTGAAAGCACAATCAATGCGCAGGGCTGGGGAGACACTTTCCAGAACTGAGACGCGCTGTAATGTCAAAACGGCCAGGAATTTTGCCGGGCTGAATCATCCCGTCGCATGATAATGTCCACCCCTAAAATGCCAGTCGCAAGAAGACTACGCTTCAGCAATTTGGTTAAGATACAATGAGACATCCTCTGCACAGCCCGGATCTTCATTTCTTTGGCGACCTGAAGAAAGACATGCATAGTTAGCAAATGAAAGATTTTCATAGAGACCAAACAATGTATTTACCGTAATAGTGTTCAAAAGTCATAATATAGATATATCAGTTCATGACATCCAGTCTCACAAATTTAGTTTTTCTGACGGACACACGTCCAGATCGTCCGCTCTCAAAACTCTGCCGTCTCTCTCCCCACATCCACCACTGCTGGCGGCTCACCTCCAACTGCGCAACGCTACACCCTTTTCACATCCAACTGCCCAACACTGCAATAGCAAATCTTCCAGCAATGCAAATCAGCCACAGACTGCACACAGCACAGTCAGTGATTTTCATTCAGAGCGCTACGTGGCGTTACCAACATAAAAACCTAAACATCCTACTTATACATGGTCCCAATGTGGTGAGTGTCCGCTTTTCATGTGACTGCCCCGCATAACACCCTGAATACCCCGAGATCACCTACAGATTTAGGAATGGATTCATCTTACTAGCCGGCCGCAGTGGCCGAGCAATTCTAGGCGCTACAGTCTGGAGCCGCGCGACTTCTATGGTCGCAGGTTCGAAACCTGCCTCGGGCATGGATGTGTGTGATGTCCTTGGGTTAGTTAGGTATAAGAAGTTCTAAGTTCTAGGGGACTGATGACCACAGCAGTTAAGTCCCATAGCGCTCAGAGCCATTTGAACCGATCATCTTACTATTCTGCATTGAGGCAACAAGTAAAATTTCGTTACATGTTGCACTCCTGCTACTGCAGTTTTAAAGGCCAGCGGTATAGACTGCTATTTGAAACTCAGGTAGAATGGAAATATCGACGGATAAGAAAGGTAGGAGGAGATAATCATCCATTAAGAATGGTTCAATGTATTACAGAACTCAATATCATGCATCACAATACATCAACATACGAATTGCTCGTGGCTCACGTATGAGGCTGTCGTAAACTATAGTAGAGCCTAGGCCCGGTCTTAGAGAAGTTAACTGTCCAGTGACATTAATGCTACCACCTGTCGGAGGCCTTAGTAATCATCTTTTCCATCGCGGTCCTGTGCGAGGCCTGCACCAAGAGTGTCAGCGAGGTTCTGGAAGGTAGCGACAGCGATATGGAGCCATCCCGACTCCAGTGCTGCAGCGAACTGCCCTAAGCTACTCGGTTGAACAACCATAGCGCCGAATAAAGGTGGTCCTACAGATTCTCGATTGGTGTTTATATCCGGGGAGTTTGATAGCGAAGCCGTTATTGTACGGTAAATTCGTCTTTGTTATCTTCGCAAAACGCACATGCTCGTCGAGCTGTGTGAGTCATTGCATTGTCCTGCTGGTAGATGCCATTGTGCCGACGAAGAACAAACTTCAGCTGGCCGCTGTGACCGAGCGGTTCTAGGCGCTTCAGTCCGGAACCGCGCTGCTGCTACAATCGCATGTTCGAATCCTTCCTCGGGCATGGATGTGTGTGATGTATTTATGTTAGTTAGGTTTAAGTAGTTCTAAGTCTAGGGGACTGATCACCTCAGTTGTTAAGTCCCATAGTGCTTAGAGCCATTTGAACAACCTTCATGTAGAACTGGGCATGGTCCCAAGGATTGACGCATATTTGAGTTGATCCATTGTGCCTTCCACAATGATCAGGTCACCTAGGGAATGCCACGAAAACGTTCCCCAGACCATAACGCTCCCTCTTCCGCCCTGGACCCGTTTGCTTTCAGATTTTTCACGCCGTACACGCCAACGGCCATGTGTCCGATGGAGCATAAAACGTGATTCGTCCGAAAAGGCCCCTGTCGCCATCGATTAGGCGTCAGGCTGCGGTGTTGGCGTGCAAATTCCAGCCTTGTTCGCTGATGAACAGCGGTCAGCATGGGTGCATGAACTAGGCGATTGCTACGGAGGTCCATTTGCAGCAACGTTTCGTCGAGAAGACACTGTTAGTAGTCCCTTGGTTCATCTGGGCGGTCAGCTGCTCAACAGTTGCACGTCTATTCGCCCGTAGCCATCTCCGCAGCAGTCGCGTCGTTCACCCTTGTCGTCTATGACCCATGGTGGATCACAACTGCCTCGCCGATAGTTTTAGATAGGGCCATTTTCCTCGCTTGTGACGAAAGTACCAGTGACAAATATCTCTGCTGCATACACATCAGTTCTTCAGTCTCTAACTGAAGGAAAATCTCCAGATGGTGATATCTACAAGTTACGTCAGATATTTTTGGAAGGATATCATGTTGTTTGCAAAGTAACTCAGATCCGTTATAAAGATACTGGTGGCCACAGAGTAACTGCAACATTGGCTCCTCATGAATTGCATGCAGACTGCCCACCAGCATCTCTTGTTGTGCAAGGAACTGTCTTAACAACAGCAGTAAAGAGTGCGGAAGAGCATGGCTATGTTATGGACACAGGCATGTTTGGTGTCCGCGCTTTTTTGAAAAAGGATTTTCCGAAAGAGTATGAGAGTGTCTGGAATTCTGGAAGGCCACGGTTTACAAAGCTAGTCGTTTCAGAAATGTTTCCTCCCGTGGCCCGTAAGCCAATGAGCGTGCCCGTTTGGACGTCAGATAAATCGCTCCATATCCACATCCACATTGCAACGAGTACACTGTTATCAGCGTCCCCCCCCCCCCCCTACACGCGTTATATACCCCTGTAAATTCCCCTCTATATTCTTTTCTGTATGAAATGTAGCCCAACTTCACCTCCCACTGCAGAAAAGCCTATGTGTTACCAAAACTGTCCGCCCTCCCCCCCCCCCCCCCTCCCTACCCAGTATCTGAGTGGTAAAAAAAAAGTGGTCAACGCGACAGAATGTCAATCCTAAGGGCCCGAGTTCGATTCCCGGATGGGTCGGAGATTTTCTCCGCTCAGGGACTGGGTGTTGTGTTGTCATCATCATCATTTCATCCCCATCGACGCGCAAGTCGCCGAAGGGGCGTCAAATCGAAAGACTTGCACCGAGCGAATAGTCTACCCGACGGGAGGCCCTAGTCACACGACATTTACATTGATTTTTACCAAAACCATGTCTCCGCATACTGTTATCCAGCTTAAACTCGTGTGCTGACCTTTGGCTAAACAAAATCTAATTTCAACTGAGCTATATAACTGACCGGAATGCAGCTTGTCTTTATATTAAAGGCACAACGGAAGTAAAACCTAGAGTGTTGACAACATTGTTTGCAGATTTCTCGGAAGCACAGAAGCAAACAGCAAGCATATAGCGGCCAAGCTAGATTTATGTTTCTAAATAGATATTCAAACTGTTGCATGCGGTAATGCGTAATGATAAACAGTGAGATGAGGTAACAATTAATATGAAACGATATTCCAAGATAACGATTTTAGAATGAAGTATGCATTGAAAAAGACAGAGTAAAACTTCGTGTGATCTTCACACATAACATTGATCTGAACAATACTACGCTTAACAAAGTGAACAATGATTTAGAAAGGTTACAATGTTAACAAAAAAATGGTTCAAATGGCTCTGAACACTATGGGACTTAACATCTATGGTCATCAGTCCCCTAGAACTTAGAACTACTTAAACCTAACTAACCTTAGGACATCACATAACATCCAGTCATCACGAGGCAGAGAAATACAATGTTAACAGAATTTCAGTAAAATGCAAACACCTTCATCAGTTAACTAGCTGCGCTGTGCTGTAGTCTTATCTCAAATTTCTTCTCTTCAAAAATAATAACATTAATCAAAATTTATATTCTTTTCGCCTTCCAATATATACATCACATTTATCCTTGGTGTCCTTTACAATAAATCTTACTGCTTCTAATAGATACCATCACAAGTCAACATAGCACTACCGAATAAGTCCGTCACATACTTTACTTTAACTAAGAACGGATCTGATTGAGCAGAGACAAAGACTGTGCCACGACAAGACCAAAGATTATTTAACACTAACGTAATTTGATCTCTCTCTCTTACGTGTATATCGATGACATACAAGAATCAAAGTGACATGACCACCTTACACCCTCCGTTGCTAGTGCTACTACATGCCGTCTGTGAGTGGTTTTTACACTTTGACGTCTAACAGTGCTGCGATCGCAATGTGACTGGACCGTTTATATTATAATTCATACAATAGGTCCAGTCGAAATGCCATCTTTCGCAATAGAATACGAGAGCAGGTAACCGGGTGGTGGGGAGACAAATCATTTATCTGCTTATGAAAAGAATGTGCGGCAAAGAAGAAAATCGGAAATTAAACATAACGCGCTGGGTATAATCATTTTCAGGAGAAGTAAGAAGTGGAGGAAGAGACCTGTTTTCACCTTGTTGATGTCAGGTTGTTTGTTGAGGACAAGAACCTAGTCCACCAAAACAGGTATGGAGAAGAAGACACTCATGGTCCAAGATGATACTCCTGGTGGGTATAAAAATGAATGTGCGCAATGGAAAATACTGAACGCGAAAATGAAGATTTGGCCCTGTCTGACTACCTCCTGGATCTCTTAATGGTGATATTATTTCCTCCTCCTTACTCTTTGACATATAAATTACAACACAAAACATAAATCATGATTACGGGAACTAGTAACTACAAAATGATAAATGATGTTTCTGCATATACTTTTATTGTAGAATAAAACCCCTTTACCGAGCGAGGCGGCGCAGTGGTTAGACTCTGGACTCGCATTCGGGAGGACGACGGTTCAATCCCGTGTCCGGCCATCCTGATTTAGGTTTTCCGTTATTTCCCTAAATCGCTCCAGGCAAATGGCGGGATGGTTCCTTTGAAAGGGCACGGCCGACTTCCTTCCCCTTCCTTGCCTAATCCAATGAGACCGATGACCTCGCTGTCTGGTCTCCTTACCCAAACAACCCAACCCTTTACATATCACAAATGTTTGAATATCAATGTCCAATCGACATAAAAAGATAGAAATGAATTTCCTAACTAATATTACTGACCAATTGCCCAAATCTGCTCTTTTTATGGATACGAGATCTAATATAAATAGCGCAGATGAATGAATGACATCATTTAGGTACCAATTACTAGAAGAATATATATATACGCAGGGTGTTACAAAACGGTACGGCCAAACTTTCAGGAAACATTCCTCACACACAAATAAAGAAAAGATGTTATCTGGACATGTGTTGGGAAACGCTTAATTTCCATGTTAGAGCTCATTTTAGTTTCGTCAGTATGTACTGTATTTCCTCGATTCACCGCCAGTTGGCCCAATTGAAGGAAGGTAATGTTGACTTCGGTGCTTGTGTTCACATGCGACTCATTGCTCTACAGTACTAGCATCAAGCACATCAGTACGAAGCATCAACAGGTTAGTGTTCATCACGAACGTGGTTTTGCAGTCAGTGCAATGTTTACAAATGCGTAGATGGCAGATGCCCATTTGATGTATGGATTAGCACTGGGCAATAGCCGTGGCGCGGTACGTTTGTATCGAGACAGATTTCCAGAACGAAGGTGTCCTGACAGGAAGACGTTCGAAGCAATTGATCGGCGTCTTAGGGAGCACGGAACATTCCAGCATATGACTTGCGACTGAGGAAGACCTAGAACGACGAGGACACCTGCAATTGTCGAGGCAATTCTTCGTGCAGTTGACGATAACCCTAACGTCAGCGTCCGAGAAGTTGCTGCTGTACAAGGTAACGTTGGCCACATCACTGTATGGAGAGTGCTACGGGAGAACCAGTTGTTTTCGTACTATGAACAGCGTGTGCTGGCACTATCAGCAGCTGATTGGCCTCCACAGGTACACTTCTGCGAATGGTTCATCCAACAATGTGTCAATCCTCATTTCAGTGCAAATGTTCTCTTTACGAATGAAGCTTCATTCCAACGTGATCAAATTGTAAATTTTCACAATCAACATGTGTGGGCTGACGAGAATCCGCACGCAATTGTGGAATCACGTCATCAACACAGACTTTCTGTGAACGTTTGGGCAGGTATTGTTGGTGATGTCTTGATTGGGCCCCATGTTATTCCACCTACGCTCAATGGAGCACGTTATCATGAGTTCATACGGGATACTCTACCTGTGCTGCTAAAACATGTGTCTTTACAAGTACGACACAACATGCGGTTCATGCAGGATGGAGCTCCTGCACATTTCAGTCGAAGTGTTCGTACGCTTCTCAACAACAGATTCGGTGACCGATGGATTGGTAGAGGCTGACCAATTCCATGGCCTCCACGCTCTCCTGACCTCAACCCTCTTGACTTTCATTTATGGGAGCATTTGAAAGCTCTTGTCTACGCAGTCCCCGGTACCAAATGTAGAGACTCTTCCTGCTCGTATTGTGGACGGCTGTGATTCAATACGCCATACTCCAGGGCTGCATCAGCGCATCAGGGATTCCATGCGACGGAGGGTGGATGCATGTATCCTCGCTAACGGAGGACATTTTGAACAGTTCCTATAATAAAGTGTTTGAAGTCACGCTTTTACGTTCTGTTGCTGTGTGTTTCCATTCCATGATTAATGTGATTTGAAGAGAAGTAATAAAATGAGCTCTAACATGGAATGTAAGCGTTTCCGGACACATGTCCACATAACATATTTTCTTTCTTTGTGTGTGAGGAATGTTTCCTGAATGTTTGGCCGTACCTTTTTGTATACAGCACAAGGCAGTACTCTGACTAATATTCTCTAATATTGTCTTCTCCTCTCTGTGTTCTACAGACGAGAAATGCGAACTCTCAGCCACAAGGACGGAATTCAGATAATGTGTCAACGTAAGTGTAGACAGTAGAAGTGCAATCAATCACTGAACGCAGCATACTGAACTACGACTCCCCAACTCCGAGGCAAAGTCCAGAATCGTATAAGTTTGCAACAGTACAGTGTCTAACCGTTCTAACTATAAAATAAAATGAGAGCAAAGACAGCAAGTCCGTCTGTACCAACAAAAGCTGATACTGAGCGACCGTCAAACTCGGGTGCTCAAGACGGAAGACCTCTCTCTGTCTCCATAGCTGGCTTCCGAGCAAAGCTCGGCTCTCCTCCCTCGTACCTGCAGAAGGCGAATCATATTCTCAAAACCACGGAATATTCTCCCTCTCTAAAGATTCTTCCGAACGCCGATCAACCTCATTTTAGTCTTTCGTCATACAGTGCAGAAGGTTTGTGAGGAAATACCTCTCCCGTTAATTAGGAATTCATACAATGATACGATTCTCCGAGTAAAAAGACATCGTTCCTCTCTGCCGCGTCCAAGATTTTCAGAGTTCCCGAGGTATTATCTGGTTATCCTTTCGGCCCCACTACAATACCCGCCGGCCGCCATTTTATTGTGCTTCAGCGCTCAGGTGCCCCGACCGTCAGCCTCTGCAGGCTTTTCCGCCCAGGACCTGAGATACGCCTGCCATTTCGTTTCCACTGGCGTTCCAACCTCTGCTAGTACAAGCAAGCATTCATTATGCTGTTTTTACACTACTGGCCATTAAAATTGCTACACCACGAAGATGACGTGCTACAGACACGAAATTTAACCGACAGGAAGAAGATGCTGTGATATGCAAATGATTAGCTTTTCAGAGCATTCATGCAAGGTTGGCGCCGGTGGCGACACCTACAACGTGCTGAAATGAGGAAAGTTTCCAACCGATTTCTCATACACAAACAGCAATTGACCAGCGTTGTCTGGTGAAACGTTGTTGTGATACCTCGTGGAAGGAGGAGAAACGTGTACCATCACGTTTCGCGACTTTGATTAAGGTCGGAGTGTAGCATATCGCGGTTTATCTTATCGCGATATTGTTGCTCGCGTTGGTCGAGATGTAATGACTGTTAGCAGAATATGGCATCGGTGGGTTCAGGAGGGTAATAAGGAACGCCGTGCTAGATCCCAACGCCCTCGTATCACTAGCAGTCGAGATGACAGGAATCTTATCCGCATGGCTGTAACGGATCGTGCAGCCACGTCTCGATGCCTGAGTCAACAGATGGGGACGTTTGCAAGACAACAACCATCTCCACGAACAGTTCGACGACGTTTGCAGCAGCATGAACTATCAGCTCGGAGACCACGGCTGTGGTTACCCTTGACGCTGCATCACAGATAGGAGCACCTGCGAACCTGGGTGCATGAATGGCAAAACGTCGTTTTTCACATTAATCCAGGTTCTGTTTACGGCATCATGATGATTGCATCCGTGTTTGGCGACATCGCGATGAACGCACATTGGAAGCGTGTATTCGTCAGCACCATACTGGCGTATCACCCGGCGTGGTGGTATGGGGTGCCATTGGTTACATGTCTCGGTCGCGTCTTGTTCGCATTGACGGCACTTTGAACAGTGTACGTTACGTTTCAGATTTGTTACGAGCCGTGGCTCGACCCTTCATTCGATCCCTGTGGAACCCTACATTTCAGCAGGATAATACACGACCGCATGTTGCAGGTCCTTTACGGGCTTTTCTGGATATAGAAAATGTCCGACTGCTGCCCTGGCCAGCACATTCTCCAGATCTCTCACCAATCGAAAACGTCTGGTCAATGGTGGCCGAGCAACTGGCTCGTCACAATACGCCAGTCACTACTCTTGATGAACTGTGGTATCGTGTTGAAGCTGTATGGACAGCTGTACCTGTACACGCCATCCAAGCTCTGTTTGACTCAATGTCCAGACGTGTCAAGGCCGTTATTACGGCCAGCGGTGGTTGTTCTGGGTACTGATTTCTTAGGATCTCTGCACCGAAATTGCGTGAAAATGTAATCACATGTCAATTCTAGTATAATATATTTGTCCAATGAATACCCGTTTATCGTGTGCATTTCTTCTTGATGTACCAATTTTAATGGCCAGTAGTGTATAATAAAGACAAAAGACAATCCATAACCTTTCATGCAATAAGTGTTAATAACTACGAGATTTACCAGGTGTATGTGACAACGTCAGTCTTTTTTAAATATTCATATATATGATGTTCAACCTATCAAATGAAAGCTAATTCCGATCGTAAATCACAGCAAAGTATGTAGATGAGTCCTTGTAAAGTGCGAAATTATAGCCAACTTACACCGGTATTATTAAAGAAACAGTTTCAGAATTTGCAAGTATGCAAAAAATCTATATCGATCTTCCATAAATGACTAAACAGTGTTACCGAATTTGCTTCAACATAGAAGGTCTACCATACCACCCACAAATAAGTGAAAAGTTTATAGGCGCACAAGGTGTAACAAGACCCACTTCGACATGGTTTTACAAATCATGTACATCTACACAGTACTACGCAAGCTAGCTTAGGGTGTATGACGAAGTGTACCTCCGGTCACGCTATCATTTTCCCCTTTCTCTATTCCTTTCGCGAATAGTAGATGGAAATTACGACTGTCCATAAACTTTCGCATGAGCTCTAAATCCTCTGATTTTCTGGACGTAGTCATTTTGTGGGAAGGAGTGGTACGTTGCTCGACTCTTCTTCGCTCTCGGAACTTCAGCAGTAAACCTCTTAGCGATACACGATGCTCCTCTTATCGAGGATCTCCGTAATTTCTCACGCCGACTAAACGATCCCTTGCTCAGACATGCCGCTCTTCCTTTGCTCTTCTTTCTCTTCCGTTAATCCTACTTGAAAAAATTCCCTGACCAATGAAGCGTTTTGTAAGCTACTTATTTCATGGATGGATCATATTTCCTTAAGATTCTTTTAACGAACCTCAGTCTGGCGTTTGATTTTTCTACAATTTATTTTATGTCGCCTTTTAACTTTAGACCATTCTGGATGGCTACTGCTAGGTATTTTACGGTACTTGCTGTTTGCAGTGAGTTTCCTCCAATAGCGTAGTCTAACAGTAGATGACCTCTCCTTCTAAGGCTCAGTATGTTACATTTACTACCGTTCAGGGCCAGCAGCCAGTACTTGCACCAATTATCTGTCTTCCGAAGGTTTTCCTGCATTTCGCAGCGTATTCTGGCGCTACCTTCTTCCTGCAGGCAACAGCATCATCTGCAAAGAACCTCATGGAGCACCTTACGTTATCTGTCTATACTACACTACTATACAGGGCGAGTCAAAAGTCCTTGGACACCTTCATAAGTTGGAAGATTAAAGGGAAAATTGAAATGTGGTGATGGGAACATAGGTTTGACGTGGGGCCGCAACTTTTGGACTGAATGTCATTCATGGCTGCCATCCTGAAATCCGCCATTTTGGATTCAAGTATTTTTTTTTTAAATGGGAAGGTGGGTGTATGACTCATCAGATAACACTCGATTGAACTCTGGAATTGAGTGGTGTAATTTGTTTTTGTCTATCTTATACAGCTTAGAAGTTCAAAGTTACCTTGATATCGACTCATATCTCTCTTTGTTCCAGGTGATCTAAAATGGGTCTGACACATGAACAGAAGATCGAAATCATCCTTACATCAGTGGAACGCAGCTACTGAACAATAGCAGCTGACTACAACAGACGGCACCGAGACAGAGAACCGGTATCGCACAGCATGTTGGCTCACGTGATCACCAAATTCCGGAAGATGGGCTCTGTTCACGATAGGGCACCTAGTGGGCGACAAAGGACTGCCACCAATAACGAACCGGCAACTGCGGTTGTTGCGTCGTTTGTGAAAAGCCCTAAACGAAGTACCCGTCGTGTGGCCCTAGCATGTGGAATAAGCCAAACCTCCGCTGTCAGGATATTGCACACCAATAAGCGGCATCCTTACAAGCTGCAGATGTAACATCGACTTAACGAGGATGACCCTGATCGCCGGTTGGAGTTCTGCCTGTGGGCTACTGAACAACACGAACTGGATCCTTCGTTTGCCAAGGGAATATTGCTCAGCGACGAGGCGTATTTCACTTTGAACGGGGAGGTTAATTAACATAATTGTCGATACTGGAGTGACGCAAATGCGTACTCGTTTGCCCAATTCGAGAACATAGTCCAGCAAAGGTGATGGTGTGATGTGACATATGGGACGCCCGCATCATTGGGCCATTTTTCATTTACAACACCTTAACTGCACCACAGTATCTGATGCTGCTGATGGACCTTGTGTTCCCCGCCGGACTGAACGCTTACGGCGTTTTCCCATCTTATTTTCAGCACGATGGAGCCCCTCCATACTATGGCATTGGTGTCCGTGAATGGTTGGAGGAACAGCTGCCAGGGAAGTGCATTGGTCGCCGTGGTCCCGTGGAGTGGCCGCCCAGATCCTCTGACTTAGCGCCTCTTGATTTTTATCAATGGGGACATCTTAAGCGGATAGTGTATGCTGAGAGCATGTGTGATTGGAGACACTTGGAGGAACGCATATAACACGCCTGTGACCAAATCGCAGGAGACACTCTTCTCCGCGTGCAGTCAGAGCGGTTGCGGCGACTACAGTTGTGCACTGCACAGGATGGGCAACACGTAGAACATGTGTCGTAGCAGTCGGTATGAAAGTAATTTCCCAACTTTTGACATTAATAACTTCTAAACTGTACAAGATAGACAAAAACAAATTACACCACGAAAGAGTTCAAGCGAGTGTTATTTGATGTGTCATACACCCCCCCTTTCCCATTAAAAGAAAAAAAAAGACTTGAATCCAAAATGGCGGATTTCCAGATGGCGGCCATGAATGACATTCACTCCAAAAGTTGCGGCCCCACATCAAACCTATGATCCCATCATCACATTTCAATTTTCCCTTTAATCTTTCAACTTATGAAGGTGTCCAAGGTTTTTTGACTCGCCCACAGGTTTTAGTCTAACGTTTTTACCAAATATCGCGAAAAGGTCTTGACCTGTTTATTTCAGATTTTTACACCACACTGTAATAAATGTTCGGACGGAAGTAGGCTACACAGTTTTAAATGCAGGGTGGCGCACGAAAAATCGGCTCCGTCTGCTGGTGCTAACATTAAAGCGTGTGCAGTTGACGGGTCTTCGGGACCCTCTCTCGAAGTGTGGACGCCGCGTAGAATGTTCGTTGATTCAGTAGCGATTTGCTGTGCCTCTTGAATGGATGTGAAACTTATTCAGGACAGTCACAAGTCGCAATTAGCAAGTTTATTGATTGGTTTCGCTTGTTAATTTAACAAAATCATCATCATAAACTCTGGTTATTACACTTGAAAGTACAGTAGTTGGGTATTAAAGTAATGGGCGAAGCTAGTCAATAAAACATAATGGGTGCGACTTGTGGCTGTCCTGAAAAACTCAATTTCAAGAGTCGCTGTTTTCCCTGCAGACAATGCCTGCTCTCGCTAAAGATGTGAATTTATTGTGTTTAAAAGTAGTGGAGTATGGCGTGCAATACGGAGAAAATTTTAAAACTGATAAGTTTGATCGTGAATGAGAATGTTCACGGGCTCCTATGGATAGCGATTAGAAGAAAAAAAAACTGGAAGGTTTAGACGCTTGGAGGGAAATAAGTGAGCCGTTAGAAAGAAATGTCCACGACGTGAAAAAATATCGAGTCTTTATTGACATCTTTTCGCCGTTGAAAAGAAACAAACGAAATTGAGAGTGACCATTAATATTTCTGATTGAGGTTCAGATTCCCTGAAAGGGGTGTCATCATAGGAAATTTTAGGGCCAATACAATTTAGTAACAACTGGAAATCTGTAGCTTACAGTTGGAAATAATAAGTAGTCTGTATTCCACTTCTGCTTTAGGGCTGACAATTTTGTCCCACGACACTGCTCCCTTCCTTTGATGAGAGAGGTCGTCCACCAGCTTCCTTTCTTCTTCTTCTTCTCCTCCTCCTCATCCTTATGATTAGCTTCTTGCGATAAAATAAATGTTGCATGTCTGACAACTGGTAAACCGTATTCTTCCCTCGTAATACTCACCAATCAAATTGTAATTAAAACGCTTCTATATATCAGTCGGGAGGAACGTCGGCAAGTTATCAGTGCCGAATCCCTCGGCTCCAAGCCTTTCGTTTGGTGTGGACGAGAAGTCGAACGCCAATGCAAAGGGGACCAACGTCCGGCTGAATGCAATCTCTGCTGTTCGCTGACATTCGTTCGCCTAGTGTGTAAGCCCTTGTAAGGGGTTCACCACCCTGCTGGAGCAAATGTATTCTCGATGTATTGCTCACTTTCTAGAACGACAATTCACAGGCGCTGCCTGAGACATAGAATACCTTTGCCTCTGTTAAAAGGGAGCTGCAATAGAGTCGCAGGTCAGAACAGTGTCTGCCGCAGTTGCAGTCGCTCGCTGCTACAGTGTAGTTGCAGTCTGTCGCTGGTACAGCGCAGTTTACAGTTAGTAGTTGTTAAAGTCACAGTGCAGAACAAATTGTAAAATTTTGTTATATGGAACTGAATAATAACTGTGATCAGCCGTAGAGCTAAA